>NW_028135434.1:0-179603 GCF_964662115.1 Mustela nivalis | reverse complement strand
AACGTGACTTATTGTTACTGTGCCCTTAACTGGGCAAACACTTGTTGGCTTCCAAGAAAGACTAACGTAGTTCTAGATGGTTCTAGCGGCCTTCTAGCACAGGGTCTCATGAGGCAGGGATTCTAGCCACTGGCTGTGCAAGGCATGAGGCCTGTTAGTGATTCTATTTTTTCCTCTGCAGAATGGGCCTTTCCACATTCCAGGTCTTTCTACCCCAATAAATAATGCGGTGATTCTCTTAGTGAGTTGTACTTTTGGTTTAAACAGCCAACTGTCTCTTAAAAAGGACTTTTGTGTAAAGTCCTTTAAAGAAAAAGTCCTTTAAAAAATTTTTTTTTATCTTTTATTTTTTAATCCCATATGTTTACTCTGATCGTGGAACTTTTTTCATTTTTACCTTCTCTGCTGATTAAAATAATCTCTCCAAAATGTCAGTTATTTCCAGGTACTTGCACTGTAGACATTCTTTACATATTTTTTTAAAAATCCATTCACGATTCTTAGTGTAAATCCCGGGGATCTGAAAGACTACCATTTGCTATTCATCGAACAGTTACTATCTCCACTTAGTGACAGGGTTGTAGAGAACGTGAGCTCACAAGAGATGTAACCTTTTTTCCACTTTCAGCTACCATGTTCATTTCTATGTTACTCAGAGGAGCCTTCTTTGTAGAAACATATTATCCAATCTTTTATGAAGCTGAATTTAAATTCTGTCCCTTCATTCCCCACAACGCTTAAAAAGCCAAGCAAATTTTGTTCCATTTTTTAAGAGCCCATAGATGGCATTTTTTTAGTGTTGCGTTTTTGAGTTTTCAACACTCTTTATGTTACTTCTACTTCACAGATAAACAATTGCTAATGACAATGTGAACTTCCTACAAATGTGCAATCAAAATCCCTAGGTACACATTACCGAAGTTCTTTGTTCCCTTTAAATATTATTTCTCTCTTGATATGCATTCTTGTTTTGTATTATATTGCATTATAAAGTTTTTTTTTTAACAGACTGCATTTTTTAGAGTAGTTTGGGGATCAAAGTAAAATTCCCTTTCCCCACATACACATAGCCTTCCCCATTATCAACATCCTGAACCACGGTGATAATTTTTCATGCTCACTGACCGTACACTGACACATCATTATCACCCCAAAGTCCACAGTTTACATTAGAGTTCACTCTTGGTGGGGCACCAGGGTGGCTCAGTGGGTTAAGGCTTCTGCCTTCGGCTCAGGTCATAATCTCACGGTCCTGGGATCGAGCCCCAGACCAGACTCTCTGCTTGGCAGGGAGCCTGCTTTCCCCCAACCCCTGCTTTCCCCGCCTGCCTCTCTGCCTGCTTTGATGCCTGTCAAATAAATAAATAAAATCTTAAAAAAACCTTTTCTCATAGAGTTCACTCTTGGTATAGTATCTTTTGCATTTTGACAAATGTGTAGTGATATATATCTAAAATATCATACATATCATACAGAACATTTTCACTGGCCTAAAAATCCTCTGTGCTCTGACTGTTTATCCTCCTCCTCTCCTAACTGCTACAAACCGCTGACCTTTATTCCATTTGCATAGTTCTGCCTTTTCTAGAAGGTCATATAGTTGGAACCTTGCAACATGAAGCTTTTTCAAATTGACTTCTTTCTCTTATTATGACGGATTTTAAGTTTGTTCCTTGTCTTTTCATTGCTTGATAGCCATTTCTCTTTATCGCTGAATCATATCCCATTGTTTCAATGGACCACAGTTTATCTATCCATTCTCTTCCTGAAGGACATCTTGGTTATTTCCAACTCTTGGCAAGTATGGGTAAAGCTGTTACAAACACAGGTTTACATGCAGGATTCTGTGTACACAAAGTTGTCGCTCTTTTGGGTGAGTACCAAGGAGCACGATTGCTGGATCATATGGTAAGAATATGTTTAGTTTTGTAAGAAACTGCCCAGCTGTCTTCCAAAGTGGTAGCACCATTTTGGTGTTCTCACCAGAATGAATGAGAGTTTCTCTTGTTCCTCATCGTCAAAAGCATTTTATGTTGTCTGTATTTTGGATTTTAACCATTCTAATAGATGTGTAGTGATATATCATTGTCTTATTTATTTATTTATTTTTTAAAAAGATTTTATTTATTTATTTGACAGAGAGAGATCACAAGAAGACAGAGAGGCAGTCAGAGAGAGAGAGAAAGGGAAGCAGGCTCCTGCTGAGCAGAGAGCCCAACGTGGAACTCGATCCCAGGACCTTGAGATCATGACCTGATCCAAAGGCAGTGGCTTAACCCACTGAGCTGTCCAGGTGCCCCTCATGTTCTTTTAATTTACAATTCCTTAATTAGACATGCTGTGATCATCACAGCATCTGTTCATATCATTATTGCCATCTCAATATCTTCTTAAGTGAGGTGTCTGTTCCAGTCCTTGCCAATTTTTCAATCAGGTCATTCATTTTCTTGTGTTTGAGTTAATAAATGAATAAATAATAATAATAAATAATAAATAAATAATGAATGAATGCATTTATTATATATATTATATATGTTATCCATAATATATATAATAAATATTATTATATATTAAATAATTTATTAAAAATAAATTTACTAATGAGGTCAAGAATTCAGAATCACAAATACTTCAGAACTAATAATAACTGCCATCACTTGTTGTTATTGTATAAGATAAATCCTACGATCAAGTTTCAATTTTAAATTCTTACAATTTTAAATTATTAAAACCTTATGAAGAAGCATCATTTGGAGGGAACAGTTTTCATAATTTAGCATCCATCTGCCTTTTTTTTTAGATTTTATTTATTTATTGGACACAGAGAGAGAGAGAGAGAGGGAGATTACAGGTAAGCAGAGAGGCAGGCAAGCAGGGAGGGAAGCAGGCTTCCTTTTGAGCAGAGCCCGATGTGGGGTTGGATCCCAGGACCCAGAGACCATGACTTGAGATGAAAGCAGAGGCTTAACCCACCACCCACATGATGAGAGAGCCCCTCAGGTGCCCCTCATCCATCAGCCTTAATGGTCTAGAGGAAAATGTGTGGATGAATAATGTCTTAAGGAGCTAATCTCTCTAAAGGATTTTCAATCTTTACCCCTCCAAGGTTTTGCACAGTTCTGATAGCCTCTAAACATCCAGCTGATTTCTACAGTGACAGGCCTGTTAAAAACTGTCCGCAAACCAGGAATAGAGCTTGAAACATACCAGTCAAGAGCAACTTTGAGTCTTTTAAGGAATTTATCATCATTTCTTTGTTATGATTCCAGGTTCCTGGGATTGTGTCCCACAGTGGGCTCTCTGCTCAGAAGGGAGCCTGCTTCCATTACTCTCTCTCTGCCTGCCCCTCTGCCTTCCTGTGATCTCTGTCAAGTAAATAAATAAAATTAAAAAAAAACATATTTTATACCAGTTATTCATGTTTATTAACTCAGATATCACAATACAAATAATTCCAGCAGTTGATCTTTATTAATACCTTCAGCAAGATCAAAAAATTAAGTCATATTTTCTCCAAAAATTTTATGTCATCTGATAGGTCAGATATATAAAAAATTACATTTAAAGTCTTAAAAATATCAGTAAATATTTTCATTTAAATGCAAATTTCAAGAAAATCTACTTTTACAAACACGACTTTTTAATCCTATATATTTTTTAAATTTGTCAATATCTGATAAATTCTTTAGCGAGACTATAAATGTTAGATCGAAAAAAGTGATTAATAGATGTAGGTTCAAATTATTATGTTCCATTAAAAATGATTTAGTCTTTGATGAACATCTGTTTGGTAATGTGTTGTATCCAAATATAGTAAATTAATGACATATATAAAATTATAGGGAAATGACACCTTCTGTTCCATTATGAGTAGAGCTTTTAAAATGCTATTTGTCACAACCTGTCATCTTCTCATTATGTAGCATTATGTAGCATTTAAAAAATATATACTCTTCACTTTGAAGTCTTTTAGAAATCTAAAATATGACTTTCTATGGATTGTGTTTCCATATTCCTTTATTGCCACTTTGAACAAATCCACATGCTTTGATTCAAAGGTAATAAATTCCTCTTATTTGGAAAAATGATGTTTATTTTTGTTCTCTCACCCTTAGCAGGTGGTTTCATTTTAGCACACTTCAGAGTTATAATTTCATGCTTATTAAAAACATTTATTATGATCTACATAGATGAATGAAACTTTTATTTTGTTAAATTATTTGCCAAAATATCTGTTATTTTAAAAAATGTATTTCTTTTGAAGGGTTATTTTAGAGCATTCAGAGAGGATCTAGGAGTGTGGTATTATGCAATTTTTAAGTAGGTTTGAAATGGTTATTCATATGATTGTTTCTTTAAGGCTTTTGCTTATTTTGGGTTTTTTTTTCTCTTTTTTTGTCTTATTTTGTTCATTATATGCTATAAAATATTTTGAAAGTAAATTTAAGGTATGTTTTACATAGTTTATTTTTTGGAAAAAATATTGAAATGACTTATGAAATTCAGTATACTCTCAACATTAATTTATTCTGAAATTTACCAATTGTCTACTGTCTATTATATGGCAGATATTACTTCAGACTACACTGGTAAATGAAATACTTGGCTTTGTAGAACGTTTATTTTAATGGGTGAGACAATTAAAAGCTATAAACCTGAATAAAAATTGCATAGTGCATTCAAAAATGATGAGTGCAATGGGGAAAGAGAAAAATTAGATCAGGATGAGAAAAATCGAGGTTGCTAGGCAGGGGATGGGGAGGTAAGAATTTTAATAGGAAGATCGGGTTAGTTACAATGAAGCTGACAATTGAAGAAACGTATGGAAAGGTGATGAATTTGCCCAGAACTATCAGCAATAAGGTCACTCCAGACAAAGGAATTGGCTATCTTGAAGGCCATTAGGTTGGATCGTGCCTGGCATTTCTGAGGAATAGCAAGGAGGCCACTGTGAGGGACTGAAGAGTAGCAGGGAAAGAGGTCACAGAGGTTAAATGAGTGGCTAGATCATGTAAAAGCTTAGAAGTCATTGTAAAACTGTGGCTTTATATTTGAAAACTTACTGTGTGATAGAATTTCTACTAATAACTGAGAGTTCAAATGTCCATAAAATTTCAAGGATTCTTATTCTAGTAAGACAGAATAAAGAAAAAGAGTTCATATTTTCACATGGTGTAACAAATGCTTGGAGATCCAAGTGTAGGAAGCTATGGGAGCACAGAAGAAGGCACTAAAATCACACCAATATATTTGATGACTGTGACTTTATATAAATTTGTATTTTCTAGATTGTTTTTATAGTCATGGAATCACACAGTATATTCTATTCATTGCCTGGCTTTTCTTTTCTCAGCATCATTACTTTGAGAATCTCCAATTGTAAATAGTCCATTTTGATGTTGAATAGTAATCTCTTTAATGAATAGATCATAATTTGTCTTTGCTCAATTGATGGACATTGATGAACATTTCCACTGTTTTCAATTCTTAAAAATAAAGCTGCTATGAAATTCATATACAAGTCCTTGTACGAACATAGCGTTTGTTTCTCTTGGTTAAATGCCTGGAAGTAAAATGGCTATTGGTGTAACTGCAACGTATTTTGCATTTAAAAAAATTTTCAAACTATTTTCCAAAGTGGTGGTATCATGATATATGCCAACAACAGTTTAGATTTTTTGTTGCTTCTCAATCTAGCTCAGACGAAGTACAATTAGCCTTTATAATTTTAGCCATTCTAATAGATATGTAAGCATGTCTCATTATGATTTTAATTTGTATTTCTTTAATGTCTAAATGTTGAGAAATTTGTCATGTGCTTATAAGCCATCCATATCCTTTTGGTGACATGTCTCTTCAATAATTTTCTTCACATGTAAAATTGGATACTCTGTTTGGTTTTAGTAAGGTTTTTGATTTTTATTCATTTTTTAATCCTCAGAGTTGATGTCCATTATCAGATATATAATTTGCAAATCCCTTCTCCATCTTTACGGTTTCTCAATGGAGCTTTGATAGCTGTGTCTTTCAAGAAATATGCTACTTCTTTCTTGGTACACGGAGGTATGACTGGAACATTATCAATGTTGACCTTTGCAAAGAAAATCATGGCTTAAGATATATGTCGTCTGCGGTTGTTGGGAGTGATCTGTAATATCAAGCATATCTAGTTAGTTGATAATTTTGTTCAAGTCTTACATATCTTACCAATTTGATGACCATTTGTCTATATAATCTCAAAATAAAGGTGTTGAGACTTTTTTCCATTTCTCTTCTAAGGTAGAAGTTATGATTTTTGTTCTTAGTTTTTCCCTATATATCCCCAAATCTGTTATTAAGTATTAAAAGTCAAGAATTATTATACTCCCTGATAAATTCATCCTTTTACTCTTCTGTAATTTTGACTTGATCTTTATGTCTGATAATGAAATTTGCTTTAAAATCACTTTTCATTATCTTGATATAACCACCAAAGGTATAGTGTGATTAGTGTTAATATAGCATATTTTTTCTTTTACTTTATAAAGCACTTCTATATTTAATCCTGAAAAATAAAAAACAGCTTTTTAGCTCTGGAAGCATCTTTCTAAATTATCTTTTTTTTTTTTTTTAAATGAAGCAGTAGCCATTTTTGTTAAGGGACCTAAACTGAAAGTAGGTTTATTTATTAATTTATTTAGTAAAAGATTTTATTTTGTTTATTGACAGCAAGAGAGAGAGAGAGAGAGGAAGCACATAAGCTGGAGGAATAACGTGCAAAGGGAGAGGAAGAAGCAAGCTCCTCGGGGTGCAAGTAGTCCCATGCAGGGCTGGATCACTGTACACTGGAATCATGACCTCAGCCAAAGGCAAATATCTGCTTAAACAACTGAGTCATCCAGGCACCCCTAGAAAATTAAGAAAAAAAAAAGACCTTTTAAAATCATTTTTTTCTTTTTTTTAATATTTTATTTATTTGACAGACAGAGATACAGGAAGAGGAACTATAAGCAGGACAGAGGGAAAGAGAGAAGCAGGTTTCCCACTGAGCAGAGAGCCAGATGTGGGGCTCCATCCCAGGACCCTTGGATCATGGCCTGAAAAGAAGGGACACTTACGGAGGAGGCCACCCAGACACCTCTTTTCTTTGTTTTTAATATATGGCAACTGATGCTTCCCAGCCATGAGAAGCATATTACCCATTGATTAAATCTTTGATAACAACCTATTTAAAGAGGTGTGTAAATATATACTTACTCAGATTTATACACTTTGTGTTTTCTTCATAGTTTGGGGCTGGACCCCATGGTCACAACACTGCTTCCAGTCTTTGCCTTCCCATCTGTTGATACCAGGCATTTGGTCAGCAAAGCAAATTAGTATCCTAATTAATAAGCCCTTGGCACCATATCTCTGGAGCAGGGGCTGCTCTTAGCCAAGGCCCAGAGCAGTTGACATCCCCTCGCTAGTGCTATAGCCCCAAGGACAAGGTCCCTGCCACCAGAACTCAGTCTTACATGTTATGCTAAGCAGACAAAACTAAAACCGGAGAGCTCCGACAGGTTTCACTGGCATGCCTCATCTCCCACTCCCTCGACGTCCCGGCAGTACCAGATGCCAGGGAGGGGTCTTGGTCCAACATCTGGGAGGGAAGGAAGTAGCCACGAGCAAGTACCTGCCTCTCTGTGCCTTTCTTTCATGAGCAGGTTACAAGGAGGAGGAAGAGGAAGGGGAAGAGAGGTGAACTTCAAGGGGTGAAGGCCTCAGGTAGGCAGCTGGCTCCTGCCAGTAGGAAAGGGACAAAGGAGAAGGCAGTGAGTCTTTCAGGGAGGGTGGGGGGTAAGGGTTACAGCTTATGACAGAATCTGGACAGGAGTAATAGGGATACTAGTCATTTGAGTCCACGATTGGCAAGCTGGGATAGGTGTCAGGGCAGATAGGCCTCCCTGGGCAACGGCACATGAGAGAAGGTGGAATTCTTCTCTGAGGAGCAGGTGGAGCTTTGGGTGTTGGGAAAGCATAGACAGTATTGTTCCAGGGCCAAGGACAGGTCCGGTTACTCCTGGTTGGAGTTCAAGGCCACAATATGATCCAGGTCTTCTACCAGCAGCTTGAAGGTACCACATGCCAGCCACCCCTCATTATTTTGTATAACTCTCTGGTGCACTCATTGGCTTATCCATCAAATGACTCCTTCAGCAGCTTGAAAACCACCTCCACAGGCACTCCAGGTTATGGAAGGCTTCCAGAGTAAAGATTTTGCACAGGATCACCCCAAAAGACCAGAAGTCACTCTCGTGGATGTAGATCTGGCCAAACATGGCCTTAGGGATCATCCATTTCAAAGGCAGTCCACTGTTGGTAGTCTTTTTATAGTAACTGATGTGGTGATATCTCTGGCAAGGTTGAAGTCTGAGATCTTCATCATGTTGTCCTTTGTCACCAGCACTTCCCTGGTGGCCAGGTCTTGGTGTATGCACTTCTTGGAGGCAAGGTACTCCATGCCTCAGGCTACCTGGTAGGCACAGGATGCCAGGTCCTTGGAGGAGAGTTGCTCTGCTGCATTGTGGCTGATATTGTAACAGTACTCCAGGTCAGGAGGCCTCTGGGCCTGCAGGTACTCCTTTATGTTGTCTTTGGAGGCATATTCCATGAGAGTGTACGAAGGACCGTCCTGTGTGCAGGACCCAGCAGGTTGATGGTGTCCTTGTGCTGTCCAATCATCTTCATCATCTCCATTTCTGAGATTATGTTTGACAGGTCTTTCTCTGTTGCATCTGACTTCAACATCTTCACAGACACTTTAGTCAAATGGTTGGATTTGTCTTTGTCCAGCCCAATGGCCTCCTCCAACACCACCTGCCCAAAGTAGGCCTGTCTTAGGGGTCTGCCTAAACTGCCTACACCCAGCCTGTCTCAAGGCAGTTATGAACTCTAGATTATCCTCAAAAACATTAAACCACAAGCTAAAAATTCTCTTCACTAGATCTCTGTCGCAGGTCTAATTTTCTTATCTTTCATCATTTATCTTTTTCCTGATTCTTATTTTCAGTATAGTTTATTTTGCTTCCAAGTGTTTCCCCTGGTTTCTGTATGCTGTTTCAGAGGGAAGAATTATCCTGTCATAAAATTATTTCTTGAGCATTCATTACATCTCTCAGGTAAAATGGGTTCTTTTATGGTATTGATTCATTTGAGTTTTCTCAAAATGGGAAGAATTTTCAAAATGTTGTTTTCCTCAAGGTTCAAAGTATGTCTTAGCCTCATCTTTACTCTTTTTGAATTCACTTTTCAAATTCTTGTCCCTTTTTTTATATTTTTAAATTTAAATGTTTTATTTTTACTATTCTTTTATTTGAGTATAGTTGATATTCAGTGTTACATTGGTTTCAGGTTTTCAATATCTCCATACATTATTCTATGATCACTACAAATATAGCCACCATCTGTCACCATATAACACTATTATAATATCATTGACTATATTCTCTACACTGTCCCATATCTCTTTTTAAAATCTCTGATTTTCATGTTTTCTGTTATTCCAATGTTCGACCATCATTTTACTTGGATACTTTAATAAAATATGCCTGATTACACACTCTTTGCTGAAAACCATAGCATTGGATTAATAGTAGTCTTCTTCTTCTTCTTCTTCTTTTTTAATTAACATATAATGTATTATTAGCCCCAGGGGTACAGGTCTGTGAATCGCCAGGTTTACACACTTCACAGCACCCCCCCAATGTTCATAACCCCACCACCCTCTCCCTACCCTCCTCACCCCCCTGGCAACTCTCAGTTTGTTTTGTGAGATAAAGAGTCTCTTATGGTTTGTCTCCCTCTCGATCCCATATTGTTTCATTTACTCTTTTCCTGTCCCCCAAACCCCCCACATTGCACCTCCATTTCCTCATATCAGGGAAATCATATGATAGTGTCTTACTCTGGTTGACTCATTTTGCTAAGCATAATACCCTCTAGTTCCATCCATTCCATCGCAAATGGCAAGATTTCATTTCTTTTGATGGCTGCATAGTATTCCATCACACACACACACACACACACACACACACACATATATATATATATATATATATATATATATATATATATATATATATAATTCATTTGTTGATGGACATCAAGGTTCTTTCCATAGTTTGGCTATTGTGGATATTGCTGCTATAAACATTTGGTGCACGTGCCCCTTTGGATCATATAGTAGTCTTCTTTACCTCTATCAGAACCCCAAGAAGCTTTATTCATTTATTTACTCACATAAACAAATGATCCAACACAACGTTTTTTGATGTTCAAATGTATTATAATGTCTTACCGCTTAACATTATGCATACTGCTCTCTTTCGCTGTCTTACTAAATACACATCATCACTATGCCATTTAATCAGAAAGAACATTTGAACTCAGAATTCTCTCCATATCAGGGAATGAAGACTCCACCCTTCTTTTGTGCAGGTAAAATAAATGTTGATATTGTCTGTCCTGCACATACCCCATCCTGTTCACCAGAATATTCACCATCAAAATAGATGCAAAATAAAAACCATATCTCACCACTTCTATTACCACCCAGCATGCTAAAAACACCATCATATGTTCCTGAATTATTGACTTGATTGATAACCCCACTTCCACACATACTGCACTCCTTTCTCCCTGCAAATTTATTTTGGTACAGAAACTTAACCTTTTTTTCCCATTTAACAGATCACAAGTAGGTAGAGAGGCAGGCAGAGAGAGGGGTGGGGGAGCAGGCTCCCCGCTGACCAGAGAGCCCAATGTGGGGCTCCATCCCAGGACCCTGAATTCATGACCTGAGCCGAAGGCAGAGGACTAAACCACTGAGCCACCCAGGAGCCACCATATCTCGTAATTTTTAATCATGTGGATTGGCTGCATCAAATAGTTCCTTCTTCTTCAAATATAAATATATAAATATATTGATCAAGTTACTCGCATGTCTTAGGAGAATGTCATACCTTTAGTAGCAAACTTGAAATCTTGGACATTGGTTTTGATTTTTGTTTTGCTTTGATTTGGTTCGGTTTTGATATTTTAAAAATCCCTCCAGCCCTTGGCCCTGTCTGACCTGAGTGCTTTCTGCTGTATCTGCAACAAAACTGTCGGGGCAGCGAAAACTCTCATTGTTTTCAGTGGCGCCCCCTACTGAACACTTTGTTAATAAAAAGCTTTTTTTTTTTTTTTTTTTTTTTGGCTATGGTAAATGTGGAACAACAATGAGGTATTTCAAAGAGGTGAACCACAGATCAATTTCTCTAAGGGTGGGGTGAGGGTTACTCAAAAAGGAACTTGACAAGGCTTTTAAAGATATCGACAAACATTTTAACATAACGTGACTGATTGTTACCGTGCTCTTAACTGGGCAAACACTTGTTGGCTTCCAAGAAAGACGAACATAGTTGAGATGGTTCTAGCGGCCTTCTAGCACAGGGTCTCATGAGGCAGGGATTCTAGCCACTGGCTGTGCAAGCCATGAGGCCTGTTAGTGATTCTATTTTTTCCTCTGCAGAATGGGTCTTTCTACATTCCAGGTCCTTTCTACCCCAATAAATAATGCGGCGATTCTCTCAGTGAGTTGTACTTTTGGTTTAAACAGCCAACTGTCTCTTAAAAAGGACCTTTGTTTAAAGTCCTTAAAAAAAAAAAGTCCTTTCAAAAAAAATTTATTTCTTATTTTTTTTTTAATCCCATATGTTTACTCTGATCCTGGAACTTTGTCATTTTAACCTCCTCTGCTGATTAAAATATTCTTCATCATCAGCACCTACTGCTCTCCTCTCCTGGTGGTCTCTCCAGAAGGGGTCTTCTCTAGCTCTTCTAGCAGAGGATGGGCACTTACCCTCTACCCCTGTTGCTGGACCAACCTTACCGATCCTGCAGGGTCAGGTCGGCCTGGCCTTTTATCTGTTGTTCTCTTCTGAGTGGTTAGTTTTTCATAGATACCGTGCTTTGCTTTTGTCAGGATTTACCCTGGACTATCAATTCCTTACATGAGCCAGTGAAGCCAAGAAACACTCCTGATGAGAGAACCAGGAACTCGAACAGATCATATTTATCCTGAATGTTCTGTCCAAAATGAAAAATACACATCTGAGGAGACTCAAGATCTCTGAGTAGGAAAGTTTCACCAACTCTGTCATGTAGGGGCATCAATTCTGATTCTGTGTCAATTTTCCAACTTTCCCAGCGAGTAATTCTCTACCTCAGAAAGCCCACTCTCAAGCGTTTCCTCTCTCAAAGGCAGTTGCTCTTAGAGTCGGCACATGGCACTTGGGGCCTGCTGGTCGTTGGCTACTGCCCTCTGTACCTTGGGTCTAACAGATGCGGGGCTTCAAGATGAGAACGTCTCTTGTTCTAAGACTTAATATATTTTGGGGCACATGGTAAGCAATAATCACTTTTTTAATTGATCCAAGTGTTCGACCTTTCTTAATTATTCTAGTACCACTGTTTACTTGTTCTAAGATTTGTCCCCCCCCATTCTAATAACTCTTGCACTTGATGAATATCATAGTTTAACTGACAGCATTTCTCTTTCTTAGTCGAAGATAATCTATACTGCATCTTACCCTTGATGAAAGCTAGGATGCAATTAAATACTCTATGATGGTGACGATTCTGATATTTGAAATCCTCCGGTAGCTCCCTGTTCCCCCACAGTGTAGTACCTCACCTTCTTGGCATAGTATACAAACCATCTCACCCCCAGTGTTAACCCCGGTGCTCAGCCTCCATCCCCAGGTGATGCTGCCAGGTCAGCTGTCCGTTGTCATGAACTTGCTGTAGTTTCGGGAATGCACTGTGCTGCCTCCTGGCACTTTGAAAGTGACACACTCATCCCCATTCTTCGCTTTGCCCTTGTCTATCACCTCCCCTCAAAATCTGTTCCTAAGTGCCTTTTCCCAGCTCCAACCTACCCTTGGCAGTCTTTTATCTCCCTGTGGTAAAACCTGTCACACTGCACCATGGACATGCCCGTTGTCCTCCTGAGAAGTGAAAAGGGACAGTGAGGGCCCCCCAGCATTTGCAGCTCTAGTGCAGAGCCCCATGCCTGGCTTGCAGGAAATGCCAGATCATGAAGACAAACGGAGATCATCCTCTGGCTAAAACCAGCTCTTCTTTGCCTATCGCAGGATCTGGATCAATACAGAGCAGCCAGTTATTGCTGTTTTTCTAGGGATTTTTTACCCATATATTTCCCAGGTCTTGACTCTTTTTATAGCACTTTAATTCAGTCTTCAACCACTTCCTAGTCAGATCAGGTGAAATCATTTTCCTTCCCATAGGCTCGGTGTATTTCACACCTAGTAAATCTTTTTTTAAGATCTTATTTACCCATTTGACAGATCAAAAGTAGGTAGAGAGGCAGGCAGAGAGATGGGTGGGGGAGCAGGCACCCCGCTGAGCAGAGAGCCCGATGTGGGGCTCCATCCCAGGACCCTGAAATCATGACCTGAGCCGAAGGTAGAGACCTAAACCACTGAGCCACCCTGGATCCCCCAAATCTCGTAATTTTCAATGAAATGGACTTGGTATATCAAATAGTTCCTTCTTCTTCAAATATAAATATATAAATATATTGATCAAGTCTCTCTCATATAGTAGGAGAATGTCATATCTTTATTAGCAAACTTGAAATCTTGGACATTGGTTTTGATTTTTGTTTTGGTTTGATTTGGTTCGGTTTTTGTAATTTTAAAAATCCCTCCAGCCCTTGGCTCTGTCCGACCTGAGTGCTTTCTGCTGTTTCTGCAACAAAATTGTCCGGGTAGCAGAAACTCTCATTGTTTATAGTGTCGCCTCCTTCTGAACACTTTGTTAATAAAAAGCTTTTTTTTTTTTTTTTTTTTTTTTTTTGGCTATGGTAAATGTGGAACAACAATGAGGTATTTCAAAGGGTTGAACCACAGATTAATTTCTCTAAGGGTAGGGTGAGGGTTACTCAAAAAGGAACTTGACAAGGCTTTTAAAGATATCGACATTCATTATAACATAACGTGACTGATTGTTACCATGCTCTTAACTGGGCAAACACTTGTTGGCTTCCAAGAAAGACTAATATAGTTGAGATGGTTCTAGCGGCCTTCTAGCACAGGGTCTCATGAGGCAGGGAATCTAGCCCCTGGCTGTGCAAGCCATGAGGCCTGTTAGTGATTCTATTTTTCCTCTGCAGAATGGGTCTTTCTGCATTCCAGGTCCTTTCTACCCCAATAAATAATGCGGCGATTCTCTCAGTGAGTTGTACTTTTGGTTTAAACAGCCAACTGTCTCTTAAAAAGGACTTTTGTTTAAAGTCCTTTAAAAAAAAAAGTCCTTTCAAAAAAAATTTTTTTTTAATTTTTATTTTTTAATCCCATATGTTTACTCTGATCCTGGAACTTTGTCATTTTGACCTCCTCTGCTGATTAAAATATTCTTCATCATCAGCACCTTCTGCTCTCCTCTCCTGGTGGTCTCTCCGGAAGGGGTCTTCTCTAGCTCTTCTAGCAGAGAATGGGTTCTTCCCCTCTACCCCTTTTATCGGACCAACCTTACCTATCCTGCAGCGTCAGGTCGGCCTGGCCTTTTATCTGTTGTTCTCTTCTGAGTGGTTAGATTTCATAGATACTGTGCTTTGCTTTTGTCAGGATTTACCGTGGACTATCAAAACCCATTTCTTGTGCCAGTGAAGCCTAAGAAACAGTCCTGATGAGAGAACCAGGAACTCGAACAGATCATATTTATCCTGAATGTTCTGTCCAAAATGAAAAATACATTTCTGAGGAGCCTCAATATCTCTGAGAAGGTAAGTTTCACCAACTCTGTCATGTAGGGGCATCAATTCTGATTCTGTGTCAATTTTAATACTTTCCCAGCTAGTAATTCTCTACCTCAGAAAGCCCACTCTCAAGCGTTTCCTCTCTCAAAGGCAGTTGCTCTTAGAGTCTGCACATGGCACTTGGGGCCTGCTGGTCGTTGGCCACTGCCCTCTGTACCTTAGGTCTAAAAGCTGCGGGGCATCAAGATGAGAACGTCTCTTGTTCTAAGACTTAATATATTTTGGGGCACATGGTAAGCAATAATCACTTTTTTAATTGATCCAAGTGTTCGACCTTTCTTAATTATTCTAGTACCACTGTTTACTTGTTCTAAGATTTGTCCCCCCCATTCTAATAACTCTTGCACTTGATGAATATCATAGTTTAACTGACAGCATTTCTCTTTCTTAGTCGAAGATAATCTATACTGCATCTTACCCTTGATGAAAGCTAGGATGCAATTAAATACTCTATGATGGTGACGATTCTGATATTTGAAATCCTCCGGTAGCTCCCTGTTCCCCCACAGTGTAGTACCTCACCTCCTTGGCATAGTATACAAACCATCTCACCCCCAGTGTTAACCCCGGGGCTCAGCCTCCATCCCCAGGTGATGCTGCCAGGTCAGCTGTCCGTTGTCATGAACTTGCTGTAGTTTCGGGAATGCACTGTGCTGCCTCCTGGCACTTTGAAAGTGACACACTCATCCCCATTCTTCGCTTTGCCCTTGTCTATCACCTCCCCTCAAAATCTGTTCCTAAGTGCCTTTTCCCAGCTCCAACCTACCCTTGGCAGTCTTTTATCTCCCTGTGGTAAAACCTGTCACACTGCACCATGGACATGCCCGTTGTCCTCCTGAGAAGTGAAAAGGGACAGTGAGGGCCCCCCAGCATTTGCAGCTCTAGTGCAGAGCCCCATGCCTGGCTTGCAGGAAATGCCAGATCATGAAGACAAACGGAGATCATCCTCTGGCTAAAACCAGCTCTTCTTTGCCTATCGCAGGATCTGGATCAATACAGAGCAGCCAGTTATTGCTGTTTTTCTAGGGATTTTTTACCCATATATTTCCCAGGTCTTGACTCTTTTTATAGCACTTTAATTCAGTCTTCAACCACTTCCTAGTCAGATCAGGTGAAATCATTTTCCTTCCCATAGGCTCGGTGTATTTCACACCTAGTAAATCTTTTTTTAAGATCTTATTTACCCATTTGACAGATCAAAAGTACGTAGAGAGGCAGGCAAAGGGGGGGGGAAGCAGGCTCCCCACTGAGTAGAGAGCCCGATGTGGGGCTTCATCCCAGGATCCTGAAATCATGACCTGAGCCGAAGGCAGAGGCCTAATCCACTGAGCCTCCCAACACCCCCATATCTGGTAATTTTTAATCAACGAGGATTTGCTGCATCAAATAGTTCCTTCTTCTTCAAATAAAAATATATAAATATATTGATCAAGTCACGCGCATGTCTTAGGAGAATGTCATACATTTAGTAGCAAACTTGAAATCTTGGCCATTGTTTTTGATTTTTGTTTTGGTTTGATTGGTTCGGTTTTTGTAATTTTAAAAATCCCTCCAGCCCTTGGCTCTGTCTGACCTGAGTTCTTTCAGCTGTTTCTGCCACAAAACTGTCAGGGCATCGAAATCTCTCATTGTTTACTGTGGCGCCACCTTCTGAACACTTTGTTAATAAAAAGCTTTTTTTTTTTTTTTTTTGGGTATGGTAAATGTGGGACAACAATGAGGTATTTCAAAAAGGTGAATCACAGATAAACTTCTGTAAGGATGGGGTGAGGGTTACTCAAAAAGGAACTTGAAAGGCTTTTAAAGATATCTATAATCATTATAACTTAACGTTACTTATTGTTACTGTGCCCTTAACTGGGCAAACACTTGTTGGCTTCCAAGAAAGACTAACATTGTTCTAGATGGTTCTACCAGCGTTCTAGCACAGGGTCTCATGAGGCAGGATTTCTAGCCACTGGCTGTGCAAGGCATGAGCCTGTTAGTGATTCTATTTTTTCCTCTTCAGAATGGGCCTTTCCTCATTCCAGGTCCTTTTACCCCAATAAATAACGTGGTGATTCTCTTAGTGAATTGTACTTTTGGTTTAAACAGCCAACTGTCTCTTAAAAAGGACTTTTGTTTAAAGTCCTTTAAAATAAATCCTTTAAAAAATTTTTCTTATCTTTTATTTTTTAATTCCATATGTTTACTCTGATCGTGGAACTTTTTTCATTTCTACCTTCTCTGCTGATTAAAATATTCTCTCCAAAATGTCAGTTATTTGCAGGTACTTGCACTGTAGACATTCTTTACATATTTTTTAAAAAATCCATTCACGATTCTTAGTGAAAATCCCGGGGATCTGAAAGACTAGCATTTGCTATTCATCGAACAGTTACTGTCTCCACTAAGTGACAGGGTTTCAGAGAACCTGAGCTCACAAGAGATGTAAGCTTTTTTCCACTTTCTGCTACCATGTTCATTTCTATGTTACTCAGAGGAGCCTTCTTTGTAGAAATATATTATCCAATCTTTTATGAAGCTGAATTTAAATTCTGTCCCTTCATTCCCCACAACGCTTAAAAAGCCAAGCAAATTTTGTTCCATTTTTTAAGAGCCCATAGATGGCATTTTTTTAGTGTTGCGTTTTTGAGTTTTCATCACACTTTATGTTACTTCTACTTCACAGATAAACAATTGCTAATGACAATGTGAACTTCCTACAAATGTGCAATCAAAATCCCTAGGTACACATTACCGAAGTTCTTCGTTCCCTTTAAACATTATTTCTCTCTTGATATGCATTCTTGTTTTGTATTATATTGCATTATAAAGTTTTTTTTTAACAGACTGCATTTTTTAGAGTAGTTTGGGGATCAAAGTAAAATTCCCTTTCCCCACATACACACAGCCTTCCCCATTATCAACATCCTGTACCACGGTGATAATTTTTCACGCTCACTGACCCTACACTGACACATCATTATCACCCCAAAGTCCACAGTTTACATTAGAGTTCACTCTTGGTGGGGCACCAGGGTGGCTCAGTGGGTTAAGGCTGCTGCCTTCGGCTCAGGTCATAATCTCACGGTCCTGGGATCGAGCCCCAGACCAGACTCTCTGCTTGGCAGGGAGCCTGCTTTCCCCCAACCCCTGCTTTCCCCGCCTGCCTCTCTGCCTGCTTTAATGCCTGTCAAATAAATAAATAAAATATTAATAAACCTTTTCTCATAGAGTTCACTCTTGGTATAGTATCTTATGCATTTTGACAACTGTGTAGCGATATATATCTAAAATATCATACATATCATACAGAACATTTTCACTGGCTTAGAAATCCTCTGTGCTCTGCCTGTTCATCATCCTCCTCTCCTAACTGCTACAAACCGCTGACCTTTATACCAGATTACTTCCATGTAGTACAACACTTTCCTGCTAGCCACCTTCAAAACATACTGTTTGTTAGAGGAGTTTCTTTAATAATAAATAAATAGGAATTTATTTAAATTTATAAATATATAAAATAAATAGGAATTTATTTAAATTTATTTAAATAGTGCACACTGTTTCATTGTTCATAAATAAGGTGATGATATTATAGCCATTAGTTGGTAGCACTGATATATCACTTTCTTTTTACTTCTCAGTGCATTCTCTTTGCACAAAATAGATATATATTTTAAAAGAATCTGAATCTGTGGCAAACTTTTAAAATAAACCCTATACAAGGTCTTTTCTGGTTCCATATAAATTTTAGAATTATTTGTTCCATTTCTTTGAAAAAGATGGATGGTACTTTGATAGGAATTGCATTAAATGTGTAGATTGCTTTAGGTAGCATAGACATTTTCACAATATTTATTCTTCCAATCCAGGAGCATGGATGATTTTTCCATTATTTGTGTCTTCCTCAATTTCTCTCATGAGTACTTTATAGTTTTCTGAGTATAGATTCTGTGTCTCTTTGGTTAGGTTTATTCCTAGGTATCTTATGGCTTTGGGTGCAATTGTAAATGGGATTGACTCCTTAATTTCTATTTCTTCTGTCTTGCTGTTGGTGTAGAGAAATGCAACTGATTTCTGTGCATTGATTTTATATCCTGACACTTTACTGAATTCCTGTATAAGTTCTAGCAGTTTTGGAGTGGAGTCTTTTGGGTTTTCCACATATAGTATCATATCATCTGCGAAGAGTGATAATTTGACTTCTTCTTTGCCGATTTGGATGCCTTTAATTTCCTTTTGTTGTCTGATTGCTGAGGCTAGGACCTCTAGTACTATGTTGAATAGCAGTGGTGATAATGGACATCCCTGCCGTGTTCCTGACCTTAGTGGAAAAGCTTTCAGTTTTTCTCCATTGAGAATGATATTTGCGGTGGGTTTTTCATAGATGGCTTTGATGATATTGAGGTATGTGCCCTCTATCCCTACACTTTGAAGAGTTTTGGTCAGGAAGGGATGCTGTACTTTGTCAAATGCTTTTTCAGCATCTATTGAGAGTATCATATGGTTCTTGTTCTTTCTTTTATTGATGTGTTGTATCACATTGACTGATTTGTGGATGTTGAACCAACCTTGCAGCCCTGGAATAAATCCCACTTGGTCATGGTGCATAATCTTTTTAATGTACTGTTGAATCCTATTGGCTAGTATTTTGGTGAGAATTTTCACATCTGTGTTCATCAAGGATATTGGTCTATAGCTCTCTTTTTTGATGGGATCCTTGTCTGGTTTTGGGGTCAAGATGATGCTGGCCTCATAAAATGAGTTTGGAGGTTTTCCTTCCATTTCTATTTTATGGAACAGTTTCAGGAGAATAGGAATTAGTTCTTCTTTAAATGTTTGGTAGAATTCCCCTGGGAAGCCGTCTGGCCCTGGGCTTTTGTTTGTTTGGAGATTTTTAATGACTGTTTCAATCTCCTTACTGGTTATGGGTCTGTTCAGGCTTTCTATTTCTTCCTGGCTCAGTTGTGGTAGTTTATATGTTTCTAGGAATGCATCCATTTCTTCCAGATTGTCAAATTTATTGCCGTAGAGTTGCTCATAGTATGTTCTTATAATAGTTTGTATTTCTTTGGTGTTAGTTGTGATCTCTCCTCTTTCATTCATGATTTTATTTATTTGGGTCCTTTCTCTTTTCTTTTTGATAAGTCGGGCCAGGGGTTTATCAATTTTATTAATTCTTTCAAAGAACCAGCTTCTAGTTCCGTTGATTTGTTCTATTGAAATAGACGCTCAACTCTATGGTCAACTAATCTTCGACAAAGCAGGAAAGAATGTCCAATGGAAAAAAGACAGCCTCTTCAATAAATGGTGCTGGGAAAATTGGACAGCCACATGCAGAAAAATGAAATTGGACCATTTCCTTACACCACACACAAAAATAGACTCAAAATGGATGAAGGACCTCAATGTGCGAAAGGAATCCATCAAAATCCTTGAGGAGAACACAGGCAGCAACCTCTTCGACCTCAGCCGCAGCAACATCTTCCTAGGAACAACGCCAAAGGCAAGGGAAGCAAGGGCAACAATCAACTATTGGGATTTCATCAAGATCAAAAGCTTTTGCACAGCAAAGGAAACAGTGAACAAAATCAAAAGACAACTGACAGAATGGGAGAAGATATTTGCAAACGACATATCAGATAAAGGACTAGTGTCCAGAATCTATAAAGAACTTAGCAAACTCAACACCCAAAGAACAAATAATCCAATCAAGAAATGGGCAGAGGACATGAACAGACATTTCTGCAAAGAAGACATCCAGATGGCCAACAGACACATGAAAAAGTGCTCCATATCACTCGGCATCAGGGAAATACAAATCAAAACCACAATGCGATATCACCTCACACCAGTCAGAATGGCTAAAATCAACAAGTCAGGAAATGACAGATGCTGGCGAGGATGCGGAGAAAGGGGAACCCTCCTACACTGTTGGTGGGAATGCAAGCTGGTGCAGCCACTCTGGAAAACAGCATGGAGGTTTCTCAAAATGTTGAAAATAGAACTGCCCAATGACCCAGCAATTGCACTATTGGGTATTTACCCTAAAGATACACACGTAGTGATCCAAAGGGGCACGTGCACCCGAATGTTTATAGCAGCAATGTCCACAATAGCCAAACTATGGAAAGAACCTAGATGTCCATCAACAGATGAATAGATCAAGAAGATGTGGTATATATACAGACAATGGAATACTATGCAGCCATCAAAAGAAATGAAATCTTGCCATTTGCGACATCATGGATGGAACTAGAGCGTATCATGCTTAGCGAAATAAGTCAAGCAGAGAAAGACAACTATCATGTGATCTCCCTGATATGAGGAAGTGGTGATGCAACATGGGGGCTTAAGTGGGTAGGAGAAGAATAAATGAAACAAGATGGGATTGGGAGGGAGACAAACCATAAGTGACTCTTAATCTCACAGAGCAAACTGAGGGTTGCTGGGGGAGGGGGTTTGGGAGAAGGGGGTGGGATTATGGACATGGGGAGGGTATGTGCTTTGGTGAGTGCTGTGAAGTGTGTAAACCTGGTGATTCACAGACCTGTATCCCTGGGGATAAAAATATATGTTTATAAAAAATAAAAAAGTAAAAGTAAAAAAAAAAAAAAAAGCAAAAAAAAAATCCCTATACAGTAACGTTTATCATTTTAAGTAATCTCAATTATCTTCCTCAATTGTGATAGTATATCCTTCTATCTAGGCCAGATATTGTATGAGGGATTTGAAGAGACATACTTTTCTAAATTTCACTTTTCTCATCTGCAAAATGCTGATCATAATCCTACAATAAAATACACTTACAATTTTTTGATGAAAATTTATTTATTTATTTTAAGATTTTATTTATTTATCAGAGAGAGTTGGGCGAGAGAGCAAGCACAGGCAGACAGAATGGCAGGCAGAGGCAGAGGGAGAAGCAGGCTCCCGGCCGAGCAAGGAGCCCGATGCGGGATTCGATCCCAGGACGCTGGGATCATGACCTGAGCCAAGGCAGCTGCTTAACCAACTGAGCCACCCAGGCGTCCCTTTTGATGAAAATTTGATTTGTATAAACAATATATTTGCTGTAATGCGTGGTTCATGGAAAACATCTTATTTAATTATAAGCAACAACAGTATTAGAAATTAAGTAAATGTGTCTATAATATTTAAAGTTTTAACACATAAATCCAGTGCTTTGCCTTATTGTCTCAAATCCCTTTACCACTTTCACTGACAGAGTCAAATGTACTTTTTCTACTAGTAGCCAGCTCTTTGTCTTTTGTCAGAAAGATGCCCTTGTGAATTATTTATAATAGAGCTATTAGCAACAATAATAATAATAATAATAATAATAAATAGCAATGAAAATGTTAAAAAAAAGTTTTCTTAACTAATTAGGGTTCTTAGACATCAATTAGAGGAACCACCTCTGGCAAGCAAATTAATCTGCAAGACATTCCCAGAATTAACAAGTCAGTCAGATACAGGGTTTTCTGTAGACTGAAAGGTGAAACAAAAGGACTAGGTTTGGAAAATAGGTAAGGACAGTGAAAAAAATGATCAAATTTTTGGGCAAAATAAATTCTTAGGTGTCCTTTCAATGGAGTCCTGGGTATTATGTAGCAGAAACTCTGGAGATTATCTCAATCCATTGGAGTCACCCCGTTTATTATTTGCTATTGACAAAGTTATTTACAAACTGTAGAGCAAGAGGTTATAATGTAGAAAACTGATGGTAATGCACAAGATTCTTGTTAACAATAATGCAAGTTAGTGATTTTTCATTAGACAACATAAATTCTATATCCCAAATTATGGGCCCAGAGCACTTCTGCTGCACAACTCTGCTTATATCCCAAATAACCATGTGAACTAGTTTTAATATCTGCTTCTCTTATTACTTTTTGAATAAAAATTCTTGACACAAGTATTTTATAAGTGTGTGATAATCATGCATTTAATTTCTTGGAGAACAAAACACACTTTAGCATAACTATGTTCTTTCACAGAACCAGCCTTGATAACACACATCTATATGTTAGAAATGATGTAATAACTGTAGAATACTGGGCACTCGTTTGGTATTCTTTGCCATGTTTTGCACTATCTAAAAAGAGATCAGTGAACTTGGACTGGAGTTAGTAGACATGGAAGAAAATAAAATATTACAGAGAAGAATACTCTGTGGTCCAAAACCTAAATGGGCTGGGATTCCCATCATTTGGATCCCTGTAGCTTTACAAAAGTCAATTAAATTTTTGTGTCTCCTATTAAAGTTGATTCCCCAGTACTTTTTCAAACATCTCTTGTAAAGTATTGTTTCCCAGAAAAAAAAGGGATTTTGCACATGTCTTTGCCTTTGTCTCTGGTCATGATCTCAGTCAGGATCCTGGGATCGAGCTCCATATCGGGCTTCCTGCTCATTAGGAAGTATACTTCTCAGTCTCTCTCTGCAGCTACCTCCCCCTGCCCCACTCATGCTCTCTCTCTCAAATAAATAAATAAAATCTTTAATTTTTTAATTAAAAATAAGATAAATAAAAGAAAAAGTCTGGTCTTACTGCCCCATTTAGCTCCTTTTTGTTTTTTGAGTTGTATTTAAAGCAGCGTGAGAGAACATGAGGATCTCAAACTTAAAAAAAAAAGGAAAAAATTGAGTTTTGTTAGGATTTAAGATCTTGTCTGCTAGACAAAAACGTTGGCTTTGTTAACATGTGAAAATTAACAAAAGAGGATAAGATAGAATTCTAATAATTTTTGTAGAAATTAAAAATTTCCTCCAATCCAATTACATACAGACCCATTAAGTAAATTCATTCCAATGTCCCAAACCAACCTTTTCTAATAGTAAGCATCTGTGTAAACAGGGTTAACCCAAGGAATAAATAAATATTATTATATTTTTCCTGTCTCTTCCACTGTCACATCTGGGTATATTGGTAGCAAGCCAATTATCTATCTTATAAGACATGATAGCATAAGGAAGGGTATTCTGTCCATTTGGAACAACTGAAAATCATTGTAATTTTATCTTGGTGCAGTAACTTGAGATGGCACAGTGTGGGTTATGAATATATTTTTTTTTTTTTACTGGGAAGAAGAGATTATAGAGATATTGGTTATCCAAGAGAGATGGACAGGTGTTGATAGTGCCAGGTCAATATCCATCTACTTTTTCCTTTAATATCAGAAAGCACTGAGGGATTGAGAACAAGGAAACTTAAAACAACATCAAATATTTTATTGTCTCTTTTCTAGTTATATTGTAACCATATGACAAAGTATCAGTCGTACAAGCCATCATGCTCTTTTACCTCTATCTTTCTGCCAGGAATGTGGGCTTAATAGTGAGAACTCCAACAGCAATTTTTGCAACTGTGAATAAAAAGCCATGAAAACCTCTAAGATAGTTCACTTGACTTTCTTAAGACTCTGAACCAACACCAGAAAACACTCTCTCTATGCTTCTTGTTAAATGAAAAAATATGGTTAAACCACTTTTGACAGTCTACTACATACAGCAAAATGTGAATCTTAATTGAAATATGTCCTCTCAGCTGTGCTTAAGCAACTGAGTCCTGAGCTTTTCAGGTTTGCAGTCTGAAAGAGTACACCTCTGGTGCTCTGAAAGGGAAGAGAAAGGACACCCTGTTCTCCATATAAATTAAAGAAGAGAAATCTGTGCATTTAAGTGGGCCATATAAAAGTTATCAAGCAATTACCTCCTAACTCCTTCCTATCCAAATTCCCTGATATGCTCTCCCTACTCCTTTATTCCACGTTACTGCCTTTTCCAGGATTCTGCCTCACATCCAACATGTCTTCTGTTATTTCCTTCTTGCAAGCTAGTTTTGTTTTCTGCATCTAAAAAAGTCAACAATCATTGTGTATTTTAATTCCCACTTTCCTCAAAAGCATTGATTCTTCTTATCTATTACTCTTTTCTCATACTCAGTGTCTTTGTCTTTATGGGGTTTGTACTTTGCTTTTCCCCATCCTTTACTGCCATTATATAATCAAATCTAATAACTTCTTAGAGAAAGTTAAAAATTCCTGCATAGCCACACGTGAACACAAAGTCACTGATTTTTAGAAAACCTATAAGATAGTCAGACATCCATTCAATTTCTTTTTTTTAAGATTTTATTTATTTATTTGACAGAGAGAGATGACAAGCAGGCAGAGAGGCAGGCAGAGAGAGAGGAGGAAGCAGGCTCCCTGCTGAGCAGAGAGACCGATTTGGGGCTCGATTCCAGGACCCTGGGATCATGACCTGAGCCGAAGACAGTGGCTTAACCCACTGAGCCACCCAGGCATCCCTCCATTCAATTTCTTAACTGAGTCTCAAATGCATCCTGAGTTCTAACCTAAACCTAAGTTCTACTTGTTACACGTTGTTATATGACCAAATTCTTTCAGTTCAGTATTTTGTAACATTAAAATATTAATCAATTGATACTTTGTCTGTGTATTTCTATGAAAATAATTTGAATACTGTAGATTTATTGTTATATTTATAGATTTATAATCAAAGTTTCATCAGTTGAAGTTTTTGGAAATTTCATATGTAATGATTAACCTAAAATGATACTGCCCCAAATCCCGCTGATATCAAGGCCCAACACCTGATTATAGCCAAACCTGTGGTGGATAGTTCCACAGGAAATTGCAGTTACTTAACACTGATAGCATCTCATGCTCTATCTCTCATTTTAGAATGTGTCCAACACAACCCAAAATTGTAGGAGAGTTAATGTCCTCTGAGGACAGCTCTCAGTGAAGTGGAAATAAGAACCACAGATAAAATTGTCAGTTTTCAGGTCTTCATGAGGACAACTTAAAGAAGTTTCTCAGGACCTTTCAGTAAAAGCAAGCCTTCATTTTCTATCCACAACAATTATATCAACAATGTACCTCTTTGACAAAGTTGCTTCTTCACTGTATCACTTTCCCATTCTTTTCTACCTTGGATAATCTCCAAGATAACCTAACAGTACTCAAATCCTTTGTCCTACTCTTTGCTCTCAGGATAAATGGAGCCAAAAGACTTAGATTAATATCAAGTTCTGAATGGGATCTTAGAGCTATTTCTGTCCAGATTTTCATAAACATAGGGACCTTTGAATTATCAGGCTATAAATAAGTTCTAAATGGAGGGGGCAAAAGCAAAAAGTAGAAATTTTTAAGTTTGATTTTTAATCATGATTAATTGACTTTATTGATTATTAAAAATACTAACATTATAAAAGTGTGGATCTTTGTAAAACAATGTCATAATGTAAGAAATAAGTTGCATAGTCCTTTGGAGAATATTAAACCAAGTGTTCAGGTGCCATCTAATTTCTTGTTTAATCCAGAACTTTGGTGTGCATTATCTTGAGGAATAGGATTTTGAAGTCCAGACACTAACAGAAACCTGATCCAAATGTGTGTGTTTATATTTCTGCTTTTGTTGTAAAAATCAAAGTGTGATTGCTGGTTTAAAATGGTAAAACTAATAATATTCATGGACTCTATTATAAATTTTCTAATTGTATGGGAAGAATCCAATAAACATAGAATTAATTGATTTGCAAATCCTCAAAGAGCTACAGGATCAGGTAGTGGTATGTTCTGATTCAACAGCATCATAATGCAGCATTTTATATGTGAAGCTAATGGATATTTTCATGAATGTTTGCTAGCTAGTCAGCCAATATAGAGAAATATTAGGTAGGGTAATTACTCACAGTTGTGTTTAATAAAATGAGAGAAAATTATCAAATGACAGTAATAATAATAATCCTATAGCAGGCTAAATAATTCAATGATAATTCCAAGTATTAATCTAGCTTTCTTCCCTGATTATGACTCTTCTCTCCTTTATCATAATGGGAGTAGCAGATTGTCTGCAAGGAATTGTGAAAACCCAGCAGTGACTTTGGCAGTGAAGGCCTCCCATCCATTTTCATAGGTTAAAATGATTCTGGTTGGTCTTGAGCAAATGTGTCAATTTGTTTTTTCTGTGTGTGTCATAAAGGAAAGAAGCAATAGTAAATTCTTGCTGTTATTCCATGGAGCCAATAAAATCATACTGCCAACAAGAGGCTGTTGACACTGTAAGTATAGTTAACTGTCTTGAAATACTAGGCCTCGAAATAAAATTCCAATATTTCACATAACCTCTTTTTTTTTTAAAGAAAAAAGAAAACAAAACAAAACAACTATACTGCTTACATTTAGGGCCCTGCTGTTGTGTAACTATTCTTGAACATGTCTACTGTAAGTGTATATATATATTTTTTTTCTGTACAATAAATTCATTTAGAGATAAATTTGGATTGCAAATTATTTTGGGGGAGGCATGGTATTTGTGGCTAGTCTTACAAGTAAAAAGGACTAAAAGAAAAAAGGAAAACATTTTTATTACAGCATATTTACATCTGTCCAAAGTACTTATTTACTCTAATACTGACTAATGTATAATACTGTACACAAAGAAAGAAGTTAAATGAGTTATAATTCAGTCGAAGTATAGCTGGCCATTTTAAAACTTACCACTGAATCTTTCTGGTATGAAATGTGATATCTGGCAATCTGGTCCAGTTCATTACATCAGGTCATTTGTATGTTCTTATTACCATTTTGATAGCATAGCACATTTTATAGCCCAGACATTTTACAATGGAACTATGATGCATGTATTTTCAAAAGTATAGACATACATGAAGCTATGAGGTCAAAAAAGATGAATGTCCGTAGTACCATATAGACTCAAAAAATAAAAGTGTCCAAGGATCTGAGTGAGATTTATGAATATTGTGTAAGATTAGGCCAACATGTGGTTTTGATATAAATAATCTGTTCTTAAATTAGAATTACAGTCGTTGAATATAGTGTTGAAAATGGCAGATAGATTTTAGCTATCTTTGCTCACTAGGGAAAATGGAAAAATGTTTAGTTTGGTCAGATTTTCACTTAACTTCTGAAAAATCTTACGTTTGAGAGAACCCTTCTGAAATAAGAATCCTTAAAGACATAACCCCTTTGGCACAAGTTTTCAAGAAACTTGTTTGATGTTGTAGACAATTATATGGCACACGTACTGTTCTAGATGTTTCATGCCAATAATATGTAAGCCATACCAAGGCTACATATACATACAGAGATGTTCCTCAGCTTACAAGGGGGCTATGTACAGAGACACACATAAAATATTGAAAATGCATTTAATACCCCTAAACTATCCAAAATCATAGCTTACCTTAAGCTTATTTAAACATACTTAGAACACTTACATTTGCCTGCATTTGGGCAAAATCATCTTAAGCAAAGTCCATTTTATAACAAAGTATCAAATATCACATGCAATTTATTAAATATTACACTAAAAAAAGAAGAATCGTTATATATAGAATGGTTGTAAGAATATCAGGTGTTCACCCCTGTAATCTTCTAGCTGACTGGGAGCTGTGGCTCACTGCCCTTGCCCAGCATCACAAGACGGCACCATACCACATGTCACTGGCCCTATTTATAAAGACCCAAATTCAAAATTCAAAGTACAGTTTCTACTGAATCACTTTCACTTTCACATCATTGCCAAATATATCATAAGTTGAATCATTGTAAATCAGGAGCCATCTGATTTGAAAGTTAAATCACAGTCACCCATATACACACAAAAAAAGGCCTTCATGTAGGGCCATCTATGTATCTCTAAACAACATAGCATGACATATCAACGGCACTAAATGGATGCGAAGGGGACAATTGCTTTGCATCAGTACTCTGAGCAGTAACATACATGGCCTTACTCACCTAGCAGAACTCCAGAGCTAGCTGATGGCAAGGAATTTTACAAATGTTTGCTGAACAGCTTAAGCACTATTATTTTTAACTTAGTGTGCATATCTGTCTTCTCAAGATATGTTAATTTATTTTATTGACTTATTACAAAACCAAATTATTTCCTCTTATTTAAGTGGCAGGTAAATAGAATTGTTTTTAATTTAAATCAAATGGCTTTTTAGGAAAAATATACTAAAAATTCTGAAACTTGTATTGCTTATGAATCTTTTATTGGAATCCTTATCAAGTTGTATTTTTCAAGTTTTTCCTAAATAATCTTCAACAAATTGAAAATAGTTTTTGGATTTTACTCAAGGCTATTAACACACAATTTCACTTTGTTAAATATAGTGCTAAACGTTCAACCAAAACGTTGTGTCTTTTTTTTTCCACTACCACATCCTCCATCTACGGACTGGATTCTCTCCCCAACTAGCACATATATACCATTGTCTATCTTTAGGATAAGTAAGGGTCATCTTTTGTCTTTATTTTATTCTTTGTATGCTTCTGAACTTGTTGAATTTAAATAGTCACACCATAAGTATCACATATTTGATTTCCCTTTAAATAGTAAACAGTGCACAACCAGAACATACCTTCAAAGCTATCAATATACTTACTCTGATATATTATTTTTGTATTTTTGTAAATTAAAATAATTAAATTATAGAACAAGAGTTTCAGGTGGTAGGTGTTGTAAGTTTACCCAAACTGACTTTTGTCAAACTCGTTTTTGTCATCATATATGTCAAGTAGTTTTCTCAGGTTTATTTTTAGAATATCCTTGTGTAATGAATATTTACACTGATATCTAGTATAAAAATCTTGCAATTTATTTTAGAAACATTAAGATATTGAAAATCAATCTATTTCTTTAATTCATTAAAGACATTTTTGGCTTGTTTCCAGTACTTTCTTACTGGTTAAAAAATGAATTTGAAGTAGTCTGAATTTCATTATTATATGGCACTTTCCCTTTGATGAATACAAAGATGATATTCTATATTAGCTATCTGAGAAGAATTTATTTTTTTAATTTTATTTATTTGTGAGTGAGAGAGAGCACAAGCAGGGGGAGCAGCAGGGTGAAGGAAAGGCAAACTCCCGGCTAAGCAGGGAATCTGTTGCAGAACTGAGTCCCAGGACCCTAAGATCATGACCTGAGCTAAAGGCTCAGGCGTTTAACTGACTGAGCCACCCAGGTGTCCCAATCTGAGAAGAGTTCTGTATGTTATTCCTATTCATATGAAGTTTAAAATCTAGGTAATTAACTTAATATTTTAGTGGCTATTACATAGATAGCACTATGTTCCAGGCAGAGAGTAAGAAAGAAATATTAAATCAACCATATTCTATGCATTCTAAATGAAAATCATTAATCAATCATAATAAACCCTTCTATTGATGGAATATCAACTTATAAGCTTTCCTCCATATGAACAATGCCAAATACCAGAATAAAGGGTCATCTAATACAAATAAAGGATAGAATTAAAGAATTCTGGTAAGACATTTAATTTTGAAAAATGGTGCTATAGTGTTGCTGAGTTGTGGTTTTCAGTTACATAATATCTGAAAAGTGTAGAAGTAAGGTGAGTGTTACGCGAGATGAGAAATGGTATATAATAAAGATATTTTTAAAAGTACAGATAAATAAAAATTTGTAAACATAGCATTATGGAGGAATAAAAATAAATGATAGCTATACCCTCTAACGTCAATAAATCTTGGAAAGTTAATAGAGAAGTAAAACAAGGACAGTGCAAAAAGTATGGTACATTTTTATGAAGTTCAAGCAAATTCTGTGAAACCGTAGATGGACTTAAAGATACTATTATGTATCAAATATTGCAAAAATTAAGCAAGGAAATAGCAAACATAAAATAACCAAAGCATACAAACTTGGGTAGATACAATAGGTGTGATCATGTTCTACTTCATTAAGAGATGAGTTAATAGATAAATAGAAGTAACTAGACTTTTTAGAACTTAATAAAACTTTGCCTGTTATTTCTTAGCTATATAAAATATATGGTTTTCTAACAAAAACGCTACTAAAAATTATTTAAAAATAAATTTCAGGCTACTCATAAGGTTCTATTTACTTTTCCACTGAAGGAAAAGCTGGTTGTTGTAGTTGTAGTTGTTTGTTTGTTTTAGTCTCCTCCTAGTTTTTATTATTATAATGTGGAATGAGGAATGTTAGATTGAAAAGTGAATTATTTTATAGACAAAATTCATTACTTGATTAACCTCCTGGTACAGCAGATGGAACTCCTGAAAACATGCCCTTTTGCCTTACAGAAGTGTAACAGTTATGCTTACTTCTGAAACATGCTTGGTGGTGGCCCTAAATAGTGACACCATAGTAAACATTTTAAATATTTGCAATTAATTTTTATAGTCATAGGGCTCCAAAAGGCACTGCTGGTCTCTTAGTAGGTATTTCAATAAAGCTAAAAGTTGCTGACGGTTTAAAAATATTAACAAGGCACAAAACATGGCAGAAGTATTGTCCTCAGATATTATTTTTTTCCATATGCTCCTGATCCAAACATGACGAGTTATTTTTTTAAATTTATTTATAAAAGATTTTATTTATTTCTTTGACAGAGATCACAAGTAGGCAGGGTCAGGCATAGTGAGAGTGGGGAAGCAGGCTCCTTGCTGAGCTGAGAGCCCAATGTGAGACTCGATCCAAGGATTCTGGGATCATGACCTGAACCAAAGGCAGAGGCTTTAACGCACTGAGCCACCCAGGTGCCCCCATGACAAGTTATTTTTTTAAAAGATTTTATTTATTTATTTGACAGAGAGAGATTACAAGTAGTCAGAGAGGCAGGCAAAGAGAGAGAGAAGGTATCAATCTCCCCGTTGAGCAGAGAGCCCAATGTGGGGCTCCATCCCAGGACCCTGAGATCATGACCTGAGCTGAAGGCAGCGGCTTAACTCACAAGCCACCCAGGAACCCGACAAGTTATTTTTGATAGATATATATAGAATGTATTTTCCAGTTATAAGAAAAATGGTTCTGCTCTTTTTAACCTTTTTTAAAAATTACATAATTTTTTTAAACTTAAATTTTATTTGTTAATGTTTTACCTTTCTTTTCTTTTTTTTTTAAGATTTTATTTATTTATTTGACAGACAGAGATCAAAAGTAGGCAGAGAGGCAGGCAGAGAGAGAGAGAGAGAGAAAGAGGGAGAGAGAGAGAGAAGCAGGCTTCCTGCGGAGCAGAGCGCCCGATGCAGGGCTCGACCCCAGGACCCTAAGATCATGACCCGAGCCGAAGGCAGCAGCCCAAACCACTGAGCCACCCAGGCGCCCCAATGTTTTACTTTTCAATATACTACTTAGAATATAAACCCTATTCCATTTTGTAAGAAGGTTACCATTTAAAAAATGGTAATTTTCTCATTGTGTCTTCCCCTCTCATTGCTTTATTTTGAATAAAACATTTCACAATAAACATAACTGATGCTTTCCTTTTGATGGTCCCTCTGTTGGGCATATTGTATATGAGCCATGACAATTAGTTTTACAACATTTATTCATGTTTGTTGATATGTTTTATCATAACTAATTTTCCCTCCCTTATCTAGATTCCCCAGCTTTCAGACAGGTGGACACTTCAATAAACCATACCCAAGGGATGTATCAAGTACTTCTTAGACATTCTCTCAGATCCTTGAGGTCTCATTTTGCCTAGGGATTTGCAATAGGTTCTGCCAGAGGCACCACTGTGACAACTGATGTCCATGGTCTATCTCCTGCTAAGCTCAAGAGGTCACTGGTTTCCAAGTTTATCTATACAATTAATGCACTCCATCAAGTTCTTTTTTTTTTGTAATATTATCAAACTTATTTTAAAGTTTATATGGAGAGGCAAAGACTCACAATAGTCAACATAGTGTTGAAGGAGAACAAAACCTGAGGACTGACTTCAAAATTTACCATAATGATGGGGCGCCTGGGTGGCTCAGTGGGTTAAGCCTCTGCCTTTGGCTCAGGTCATGATCCCAGGGGCCTGGGAACGAGTCCCGTATTGGGCTCTCTGCTCAGCAGGGAGCCTGCTTCTCCTCATTTCTCTCTCTGTCTGTCTCTCTGCCTATTTGTGATCTCTCTCTCTGTCAAATAAATAAATGAAATCTTAAAAAAAGTATACAATAATGATAATTGTAAGCAAGATATTGTAATACCACAGAAAGACTAGATTAAAGGAACAGAATATATATTATTAATTATATTTTATATTTAATATAAAAGCAAAAGCAATACAAGAGAGCAAAATACAATCTTTCAAACAAATGGTTCTGGAGTAATGGTGAAGCTAAATGTAAAAATATAAAATAAAAATAAAATAAAATAATAAAATAAAATAAATCCAGGCAGATATCATATGCTCTTCACAAAAATTAACTCAGATTGGATTAGAAACCTAAACATAAAACATGTAGAAGGTAATATAGAAGAAAATTTAAATGACCTTGGTTTTGGAAATAACTTTAGCTACAAAAGCACAAGCACTGAATTTAAAAATGTCTACTCTGTGAAACAATGCCAAGAGAATGAAAAGGCAAAGCACAGACTGTGAGAAAAAATTTGCAAAATACACATCTGGCAAAGGACTGTTAATCAAAAAGACACAAAGACCCCTTAAAACTCAACAATCGTGGAAAAACCTGATTACAAATGAGCCAAAGACCTTAGCAGATACCTCACAAAAGAAAATATTACAGATGGCAAATAAGCATATAAAAAGATGCTTCACATCATATGTCATCAGGAAAATGCAAATTAAAACAAAAAAGAGACACCAGTACATACCCAGAATCCAGAACACTGACAACAGAACACGAAATGTTGGTGAGGATGTGGAGCAACAGGAATGTTCTTCCATGTCTATTGAGAATAAAGAATGGAAAACAACTTGGCAGTTTCTTACACAACTAAACATATTCTTGCCAGATGATTCAGCAGTAGCAGTTCTTGGTATTTATCCAAAGAAGATGAAACCTATACCCACAAAGATGTCTATAGTAGTTTTATTCATTACTGACAAAAGCTTGGAAGCAACCAAGATATCCTTTCATAGGTGAAAGTTCAAATAAAGTGTAGTACATGCAAACAATGGAATCTTATTTAATGCTAGAGAAATGAATTACCAAGCCATGAAAAGATATGGATATAAATATTTAATAAATATTTGATTTTAGGCTTCTACCAGTCTATCAATAGTATTAGTATATTTTAACAGTGAATGCTCAGCATTCATGAATTTACCTAAGAAAATATTTGGGGTTCCATATTTTAAATACTTCAACCTCTATGATTATATTCCTAATAATTTTGAATTGGGGTAAATAAACCTTAATTTTTTGTAACTTGTTTCTTATTGCAAAAGAGCTCAATGAATTTTTAGAAAAAATACTTTACCAAAAAAAAGTTTAGTTTACTATTGCCAAATAATTTAAAACTTTACCTTATATTCAAATACATATATTTTTCTAAATTGATTTATAGGCTACTAAAACCAAAAAATTTAGTTATACTAGATTTCATATCATGCAATCAATGCCAGAAAGCCATCTGGCAATGACTTGTCTTAAATAGAGTTAAGATGGGTGTTATTACAATGCAAGATGGAAACAAAGATAGTATAACAATTGAGTGTTACATAACTTTTCTGTTTTGAGCAAGTTACTAATCTACAAAAGGCTTTTATCGGTGACACACTTGGGAATTTAACAAAACCTTTAAACTAGCATGTGCGACTCATTCCTAGAAAACAACACAATCAATAACACTTTCTTTAGATGAAATCATGACTATTTCTCCATTTGAATTAAAAAGGGAGCAACCCCAATAAGTTTATTGAACATGAAAAGTTGAAATGCTATAATGCTCCTAAGGAATTAAATGATCCAGTCATGAATTACAAAAAAAGGATATAAATTACCAAAGTGTTTGTATAATTGGAATGTACAACAGCCCATTATCGTTCAATAGTGTAGGCTTGTACAAGAACTCTATAAAAGAACTCCACTTCTAAACCGTGGAAAATATGTTCCCTTTCCCCCTATATACAACTATTAAGCCATTCATTTAGCTTTTAAAATATCCACTTAATACAGGCTTTTTACTCATTTGAACAGGCAGCAGGGCTCTATTCTTATTGCTTACATCTGAAGGATAGACATCTAGCGTAAGAGGTAAAGCCCTTAAAGGAGCCCAATATTAACACGAAAATACAGTTTAGTGAGCCCTTACAATCTGCCAGCTACCTTTCTGAGAATACTTCAATTAATAAAACTTATAAAATACCTGACCACAAAGAGCTTGCATTCTTTTGAAATATAATAGTAAAATAAACCAATAATAGAGGGGCACCTTAGTGGCTCAGCCCATTGAGTGACTGCCTTTGGCTTGGGTCATGATCTCAGGGTGCTGGGATGTAACTTCCCAGCAGGCTTTCTAGGCAGTGGGGTGTTTTCTTCTTCCTCTGCGCCCCCTCCCAATTCTCTCTCTCTCTGTCTCCTATAGGAAAATAAACCAGTAATAGAATAATCATTGATGGTTGATGGTGATAAGTGTTACAAAGAAATACAAGAAAGGTAAAAGCCATTGGAGAATGCTGGGATGAAAGTTAATTGTATTTTGTGTTGGGTGGTTATATCTCATTTGTGAGATGTTATTTGCACAAAGACCCAGGAAGTGAAGGAGGGTGTTATACAAATATTAAAGGAAAAGATTGCTCTAGGCAGAGCAAGTAAGTATATAGACTTTGTGTGAACAGCTGGTCTGTTACTTTTGAGGAAAAGCAAGGAGGCCAATCAGGAGTTCATAGTGGTGGAGAGAGGAAGAACGTATTGACGTATGACGCTCTAGTACATTGAAACGCCTTCAGTTTTTATTTAATATGAAAGGGGAAGATACCAAAAGACTTTCAACAGCAGAATAAAATCATCTGACTTGATTTTTAGGTTAAGTTGCTGTACCAAAATAAATTTGCAGGGAGAAAGGAGTGCAGTATGTGTGGAAGTGGGGTTATCCATCAAGTCAATAAAAATTGCATAGTGCATTCAAAAATGATGAGTGCAATGGGGAAAAAGAAAAATTAGATCAGGGTGAGGAAAATCAAGGTTGCTAGGCAGGGGATGGGGAGGTAAGAATTTTAATAGGAAGATCAGGTTAGTTACAATGAAGCTGACAATTGAACAAACGTATGGAAAGGTGATGAATTTGCCCAGAACTATCAGCAATAAGGTCACTCCAGACAAAGGAATTGGCTATCTTGAAGGCCATTAGGTTGGATCATGCCCATATATATATATATATATATATATATATATATATATATATAGGAATACTATGCAGCCATCAAAAGAAATGAAATCTTGCCATTTGTGATGACATGGATGGAACTAGAGGGTATTATGCTTAGCAAAATAAGTCAACCAGAAAAAGAGACTATCATATGATTTCCCTGATATGAGGAAATGGAGGTGCAATGTGGTGGGTTTGGGGGACAGGAAAAGAGTAAATGAAACAAGATGGGATCGAGAGGGAGACAAACCATAAGAGACTCCTAATCTCACAAAACAAATGGAGAGTTGCCAGGGCGGTGGGGAGGGTAGGGAGAGGGTGGTGGGGTTATGAACATTCGGGAGGGTATGTGCTTGGTGAGTGCTGTGAATTGTGTAAACCTGGCGATTCACAGACCTGTACCCCTGGGGCTAATAATACATTATATGTTAATTTAAAAAGAAGAAGAAGAAGAAGACTACTATTAATCCAATGCTATGGTTTTCAGCAAAGAGTGTGTAATCAGGCATATTTTATTAAAGTATCCAATAAAATGATGGTCGAACATTGGAATAACAGAAAACATAAAAATCAGAGATTTTAAAAAGAGATATGGGACAGTGTAGAGAATATAGTCAATGATATTATAATAGTGTTATATGGTGACAGATGGTGGCTATATTTGTAGTGATCATAGAATAATGTATGGAGATATTGAAAACCTGAAACCAATGTAACACTGAATATCCACTATACTCAAATAAAAGAAGAGTAAAAATAAAATATTTAAATTTAAAAAGATAAAAGAGGGACAAGAATTTGAAAAGTGAATTCAAAATGAGTAAAGATGAGGCTAAGACATACTTTGAACACTCAGGAAAACACCATTTTGAAAATTCTTCCCATTTTGAGAAAACTCAAATGAATCAATACCATAAAAGAACCCATTTTAACTGAGAGATGTAATGAATGCTCAATATATAATTTTAACAGGATAATTCTTCCCTCTGAAACAGCATACAGAAACCAGGGAAAACACTTGGAAGCAAAATAAACTATACTGAAAATAAGAATCAGGAAAAAGATAAATGATGAAAGATAAGAAAATTAGACATGCGACAGAGATCTAGTGAAGAGAATTTTTAGCTTGTGGTTTAATGTTTTTGAGGATAATCTAGAGTTCATAACTGCCTTGAGACAGGCTGGGTGTAGGCAGTTTAGGCAGACCCCTAAGACAGGCCTACTTTGGGCAGGTGGTGTTGGAGGAGGCCATTGGGCTGGACAAAGACAAATCCAACCATTTGACTAAAGTGTCTGTGAAGATGTTGAAGTCAGATGCAACAGAGAAAGACCTGTCAAACCTAATCTCAGAAATGGAGATGATGAAGATGATTGGACAGCACAAGGACACCATCAACCTGCTGGGTCCTGCACACAGGACGGTCCTTCGTACACTCTCACGGAATATGCCTCCAAAGACAACATACAGGAGTACCTGCAGGCCCAGAGGCCTCCTGACCTGGAGGACTGTTACAATATCAGCCACAATGCAGCAGAGCAACTCTCCTCCAAGGACCTGGTATCCTGTGCCTACCAGGTAGCCAGAGGCATGGAGTACCTTGCCTCCAAGAAGTGCATACACCAAGACCTGGCCACCAGGGAAGTGCTGGTGACAAAGGACAACATGATGAAAATCTCAGACTTCAGCCTTGCCAGAGATGTCACCACATCAGTTACTATAAAAAGACAACCAACAGTGGACTGCCTGTGAAGTGGATGATCCCTAAGGCCATGTTTGTCCAGATCTACATCCACCAGAGTGACTTCTGGTCTTTTGGGGTGATCCTGTGCAAAATCTTCACTCTGGAAGCCTCCCATAACCTGGAGTGCCTGTGGAGGTGGTTTCCAAGCTGCTGAAGGAGTCATTTGATGGATAAGCCAATGAGTGCACCAGAGAGTTATACACAATAATGAGGGGTGGCTGGCATGTGGTACCTTCAAGCTGCTGGTAGAAGACCTGGATCATACTGTGGTCTTGACCTCCAACCAGGAGTACCCGGACCTGTCCTTGGCCCTGGAACAATACTGTCTATGCTTTCCCAACACCCAAAGCTCCACCTGCTCCTCAGAGAAGAATTCCACCTTCTCTCATGTGCCGTTGCCCAGGGAGGCCTATCTGCCCTGACACACAGCCCAGCTTGCCAATGGTGGACTCAAATGACTAGTATCCCTATTACTCCTGTCCAGATTCCGTCATAAGCTGTAACCCTTACCCCCCACCCTCCCTGCAAGACTCACTGCCTTCTCCTTTGTCACTTTCCTACTGGCAGGAGCCAGCTGCCTACCTGAGGTCTTCACCCCTTGAAGTTCACCTCTCTTACCCTTCCTCTTCCTTTCCCTTACAACCATCTCATGAAAGAAAGGCACAGAGAGGCATGTACTTGCTCGTGGCTACTTCCTTCCCTCCCATATGTTGGACCAAGACCCCTCCCTGGCATCTGGTACTGCCTGGACGTCGAGGGAGTGGGAGATGAGGCATGCCAGTGAAAGCTGTTGGAGATTTCCTGTTTTGGTTTTGTCTGCTTAGCATAACATGTAAGACTGAGTTCTGGTGGCAGGGACCTAGTCCTTGGGGCTATAGCACTAGCGAGGGGATGTCAACTACTCTGGCCTTGGCTAAGAGCAGCCCCTGCTTTAGAGATATGGTGTAAGGGCTTATTAATTAGGATACTAATTTGCTTTGCTGACCAAATGCCTGGTATCAACAGATGGGAAGGCAAAGACTGGAAGCAGTGTGTGACCATGGGGTCCAGCCCCAAACTATGAAGAAAACACAAAGTTATAAATCTGAGTAAGTATATATTTACACCCTCTTTAAATAGGTTGTTATCAAAGATTTAATCAATGGGTAATATGCTCCTCATGGCTGGGAAGCATCAGTTGCCATATATTAAAAACAAAGAAATGAGGTGTCTGGGTGGCTTCCCCCATAAGTGTCCCTTCTTTTCAGGTCATGATCCCAGGGTCCTGGGATGGAACCCCACATCAGGCTCTCTGCTCAGTGGGAAACCTGCTTCTCCTTTTCCCTCTGCCCTGCTTATAGTTCCTCTTCCTGTCTCTCTGTCTGTCTAATAAATAAAATATTAAAAAAAAGAAAGAAACAAAATGTTTTTAAAAGGTCTTTTTTATTTAAAATTTCTAGGAGTGCTTGGATGACTCAGTTGTTTAAGCAGATGTTTGCCTTTGGCTGAGGTCATGATTTCTGTGTACAGGGATCCTGCCCTGCATGGGACTACTTGCACCCCAAGGAGCTTGCTTCTTCCTCTCCCTTTGCACGTAATTAACCCCGCTTGTGCGCTTCCTCTCTCTCTCTCTGTCTCTCGCTGTCAATAAACAAAATAAAACCTTTTACTAAATAAATAAATAAATAAAGTTCTAAACCTACTTTCAGTTTAGGTCCCTTAACAAAAATTGCTACTGATTCATTAAAAAAAAAAGGAAAGATAATTTAGAAAGATGCTTCCAGAGCTAAAAAGCTGTTTTTTTTTTTCAGGATTAAATATAGAAGTGCTTTATAAAGTAAAAGAAAAAATATGCTATATTAACACTAATCACACTATAACTTTGGTGGTTATATCAAGATAATGAAAAGTGATTTTAAAGCAAATTTAATTATCAGACATAAAGATAAGGCAAAATTACAGAAGAGTAAAAGGATGAATTCATCAGGGAGTATAATAATTCTTGACTTTTAATACTTAATAACTGTTTTGGGGATATATAGGGAAAAAATAAGAACAAAAATCATAACTTCTACCTTAGAAGAGAAATGGAAAAAAGTTTCAACACCTTTATTTTGAGATTATATAGACAAATGGTCATCAAATTCGTAAGATATGTAAGACTTGAACAAAATTATCAACTAACTAGATATGCTTGATATTACAGATCACTCCCAACAACCGCAGACTACATATATCTTAAGCCATGATTTTCTTTGCAAAGGTCAACATTGATAATGTTCCAGTCATACCTCCGTGTACTAAGAAAGAAGTAGCTTATTTCTTGAAAGACACAGCTATCAAAGCTCCATTGAGAAACCGTAAAGATGGAGTAGGGATTTGCAAATTATATATCTGATAATGGACATCAACTCTGATTATTAAAAAATGAATAAAAATAAAAAACCTTTAAAACCAAACAGGGTATCCAATTTTTCATATGAAGAAAATTATTGAAGAGACATGTCACCAAAAGGATATGGATGGCTTATAAGCACATGACAAATTTCTCAACATTTAGACATTAAAGAAATACAAATTAAAATCATAATGAGACATGCTTACATATCTATTAGAATGGCTAAAATTATAAAGGCTAATTGTACTTCGTCTGAGCTAGATTGAGAAGCAACAAAAAATCTAAACTGTTGTTGGCATATATCATGATACCACCACTTTGGAAAATAGTTTGAAAAATTTTTTAAATGCAAAATACGTTGCAGTTACACCAATAGCCATTTTACTTCTACACATTTAACCAAGAGAAACAAACGCTATGTTCGTACAAGGACTTGTATATGAATTTCATAGCAGCTTTATTTTTAAGAATTGAAAACAGTAGAAATGTTCATCAATGTCCATCAATAGAGCAAAGACAAATTATGATCTATTCATTAAAGAGATTACTATTCAACATCAAAATGAACTATTTACAATTGGAGATTCTCAAAGTAATGGTGCTGAGAAAAGAAAAGCCAGGCAATGAATAGAATATACTGTGTGATTCCATGACTATAAAAAAAATCTAGAAAATACAAATTTACATAAAGTCACAGTCATCAAATATATTGGTGTGATTTTAGTGCCTTCTTCTGTGCTCCCATAGCTTCCTACACTTGGATCTCCAAGCATTTGTTACACCATGTGAAAATATGAACTCTTTTTCTTTATTCTGTCTTCCTAGAATAAGAATCCTTGAAATTTTATGGACATTTGAACTCTCAGTTATTAGTAGAAATTCTATCACACAGTAAGTTTTCAAATATAAAGCCACAGTTTTACAATGACTTCTAAGCTTTTACATGATCTAGCCACTCATTTAACCTCTGTGATCTCTTTCCCTGCTACTCTTCAGTCCCTCACAGTGGCCTCCTTGCTATTCCTCAGATATGCCAGGCACGATCCAACCTTATGGCCTTCAAGATAGCCAATTCCTTTGTCTGGAGTGACCTTATTGCTGATAGTTCTGGGCAAATTCATCACCTTTCCATACATTTGTTCAATTGTCAGCTTCATTGTAACTAACCTGATCTTCCTATTAAAATTCTTACCTCCCCATCCCCTGCCTAGCAACCTTGATTTTTCTCACCCTGATCTAATTTTTCTTTTTCCCCATTGCACTCATCATTTTTGAATGCACTATGCAATTTTTATTTAGGTTTATAGCTTTTAATTGTCTCACCCATTAAAATAAACGTTCTACAAAGCCAAGTATTTCATTTACCAGTGTAGTCTGAAGTAATATCTGCCATATAATAGACAGTAGACAATTGGAAAATTTCAGAATAAAATAATGTTGAGAATATACTGAATTTCATAAGTCATTTCAATATTTTTTTTCAAAAAATAAACTATGTAAAACATACCTTAAATTTACTTTCAAAATATTTTATAGCATATAATGAACAAAATAAGACAAAAGAAGACAAAAAAAACCAAAATAAGCAAAAGCCTCAAAGAAACAATCATATGAAAAACCATTTCAAACCTACTTAAAAATTGCATAATACCACACTCCTAGATCCTCTATGAATGCTCTAAAATAACCCTTCAAAAGAAATACATTTTTTAAAATAACAGATTTTTTGGCAAATAATTTAACAAAATAAAAGTTTCATTCATCTATGTAGATCATAATAAATGTTTTTAATAAGCATGAAATTATAACTCTGAAGTGTGCTAAAATGAAACCACCTGCTAAGGGCGAGAGAACAAAAATAAACATCATTTTTCCAAATAAGAGGAATTTATTACCTTTGAATCAAAGCATGTGGATTTTTTCAAAGTGGCATTAAAGGAATATGGAAACACAATCCATAGAAAGTCATATTTTAGATTTCTAAAAGACTTCAAAGTGAAGAGTATACATTTTTTAAATGCTACATAATGCTACATAATGACAAGATGACAGGTTGTGACAAATAGCATTTTAAAAGCTCTACTCATAATGGAACTGAAAGTGTCATTTCCCTATAATTTTATATATGTCATTAATTTACTATATTTGGATACAACACATTACCAAACAGATGTTCATCAAAGACTAAATCATTTTTAATGGAACATAATAATTTGAACCTACATCTATTAATCATTTTTTTCGATCTAACATTTATAGTCTCGCTAAACAATTTATCAGATATTGACAAATTTAAAAAAAATATATCATAAAAAGTCGTGTTCGAAAAGTAGATTTTCTTTAAAATTTGCATGTAAATGAAAATATTGCTGATATTTTTAAGACTTTTAATGTAATTTTATATATATCTGACCTATCAGATGATATAAAATTTTTGGAGAAAATATGACATATTTTTTTGATCTTGGTTGAAGTTATTAATAAAGAGCAACTGCTTGTATTATTTGTATTGTGATATATTAGTTAATAAACATGAATAACTGGTATAAAATATGGTTTTTTAAAATTTTATTTATTTACTTGACAGAGATCACAGGAAGTCAGAGTTTCAGGCAGAGAGAGAGGAATGGAAGCAGGCTCCCTGCTTAGCAGAGAGCCCACTGTGGGACTCAATCCCAGGAACCTGGAATCATAACAAAGAAATGATGATAAATTCCTTAAAAGACTCAAAGTTGTTCTTGACTGCTATGTTTCAAGCTCTATTCCCGGTTTGAGGACAGTTTTTAACAGGCTTGTCACTGTAGAAATCAGCTGGATGTTTAGAGGCTATTAGAACTGTGCAAAAACCTTGAAGGGGTAAAGATTGAAAATCCTTAGAGAGATTAGCTCCCTAAGGCATTATTCATCCACACATTTTCCTCCAAACAATTAAGGCTGATGGATGAGGGGCACCTGAGGGGCTCTCTCATCACGTGGGTTGTGGGTTAAGCCTCTGCCTTCATCTCAAGCCATGGTCTCTGGGTCCTGGGATCCAGCCCCACATCGGGCTCTGCTCAAAAGGAAGCCTGCTTCCCTCCCTGCTTGCCTGCCTCTCTGCTTACTTGTAATCTCTCTCTCTCTCTCTCTTTCTCTCTCTCTGTGTCCAATAAATAAATAAAATCTTAAAAAAAAGGCTGATGGATGATAAATTATGAAAACTGCTCCCTCCAAATGATGCTTCTTCATAAGGTTTTAAGAATTAAAAATGTAAGAATTTAAAATTGAAACTTGATCGTAGGATTTATCTTATACAATAACAACAAGTGATGGCAGTTATTATTAGTTCTGAAGTATTTGTGATTCTGAATTCTTGGCCTCATTAGTAAATTTATTTTTAATAAATTATTTAATATATAATAATATATATAATATATATTATATATAACATATATAATATATATAATAAATTCATTCATTATTTATTTATTTATTTATTTATTATTTATTATTATAATTTATTCATTTATTAACTCAAACACAAGAAAATGAATGACCAGATTGAAAAATTGGCAAGGACTGGAACAGACACGTCACTTAAGAAGATATTGAGATGGCAATAATGATATGAACAGATGCTGTGATGATCCACAGCATGTCTAATTAAGGAATTGTAAATTAAAAGAACATGAGGGGCGCCTGGATGGCTCAGTGGGTTAAGCCGCTGCCTTTGGATCAGGTCATGATCTCAGGGTCCTGGGATCGAGTTCCACGTTGGGCTCTCTGCTCAGGAGGAGCCTACTTCCCTTTCTCTCTCTCTCTGACTGCCTCTCCGTCTTCTTGTGATCTCTCTCTGTCAAATAAATAAATAAAATCTTTTTAAAAAATAAATAAATAAATAAGACAATCATATATCACTACACATTTATTAGAATGGCTAAAATCCAAAATACTGACAACATAAAATGCTTTTGACGATGAGGAACAATAGAAACTCTCATTCATTCTGGTGAGAACACCAAAATGGTGCTACCACTTTGGAAGACAGCTGGGCAGTTTCTTACAAAACTAAACATATTCTTACCATATGATCCAGCAATCGTGCTCCTTGGTACTCACCCAAAAGTGCGACAACTTTGTGTACACAGAATCCTGCATATAAACCTGTGTTTATAACAGCTTTACCCATAAGTGCCAAGAGTTGGAAGTAACCAAGATGTCCTTCAGGAGGAGAATGGATAGATAAACTGTGGTCCATTGAAACAATGGGATATGATTCAGCGATAAAGAGAAATGGCTATCAAGCAATGAAAAGGCAAGGAACAAACTTAAAATCCGTCATAATAAGTGAAAGAAGTCAATTTGAAAAAGCTTCATGTTGCAAGGTTCCAACTATATGACCTTCTAGGAAAGGCAGAACTATGCAAATGGCATAAAGGTCAGCGGTTTGTAGCAGTTAGGAGAGGAGGAGGATGAACAGGCAGAGCACAGAGGATTTTTAGGCCAGTGAAAATGTTCTGTATGATATGCATGATATTTTAGATATATATCACTACACAGTTGTCAAAATGCATAAGATACTATACCAAGAGTGAACTCTATGAGAAAAGGTTTTTTTTAAGATTTTATTTATTTATTTGACAGGCATTAAAGCAGGCAGAGAGGCAGGCGGGGAAAGCAGGGGTTGGGGGAAAGCAGGCTCCCTGCCAAGCAGAGAGTCTGGTCTGGGGCTCGATCCCAGGACCGTGAGATTATGACCTGAGCCGAAGGCAGAAGCCTTAACCCACTGAGCCACCCTGGTGCCCCACCAAGAGTGAACTCTAATGTAAACTGTGGACTTTGGGGTGATAATGATGTGTCAGTGTAGGGTCAGTGAGCGTGAAAAATTATCACCGTGGTACAGGATGTTGATAATGGGGAAGGCTGTGTGTATGTGGGGAAAGGGAATTTTACTTTGATCCCCAAACTACTCTAAAAAATGCAGTCTGTTAAAAAAAAAAACTTTATAATGCAATATAATACAAAACAAGAATGCATATCAAGAGAGAAATAATGTTTAAAGGGAACAAAGAACTTCAGTAATGTGTACAGCCAGTAGCTAGAATCCCTGCCTCTTGAGACCCTGTGCTAGAATGCCGCCAGAACCATATAGAACTATGTTAGTCTTTCTCAGAAGCCAACAAGTGTTTGCCCAGTTAAGAGCACAGTAACAATAAGTCACGGTATGTTATAATGATTATCAATATTTTTAAAGACTTGTCAAGTTCCTTTTTGAGTAACCCTCACCCCACACTTAGAGAAAATTATCTGAGGTTCACCACTTTGAAATTCTTAATTGTTGTCCACATTTACAATAGCCAAAAAAAAAAAAAAATCTTTTTATTAACAAAGTGTTCAGAAGGGGGCGCCACTGAAAACAATGAGAGTTTTCGCTGCCAGGACAATTTTGTTGCAGAAACAGCTGAAAGCACTCAGGTCAGACAGAGCCAAGGGATGGCGGGATTTTTAAAATTACAAAAACAAAACCAAATCAAACCAAAACAAAAATCAAAACCAATGGCCAAGATTTCAAGTTTGCTACTAAAGGTATGACATTCTCCTAGGACATGCACGTGACTTGATCAATATATTTATATATTTATATTTGAAGAAGAAGGAACTATTTGATGCAGCAAATCCACGTTGATTAAAAATTACGAGTTATGGGGCTCCAGGGTTGCACAGTGGTTTAGGCCTCTGTCTTCGGCTCAGGTCATGATTTCAGGGTCCTGGGATGGAGCCCCACATCGGGCTCTCTGCTCAGCGGGGAGCCTGCTTCCCCCCGCCCTCACTCTGCCTGCCTCTCTACCTACTTGTGATCTGTCAAATGGGTAAATAAGATCTTTAAAAAAGGAAGTACTAGGTGTGAAATACATCGAGGGTATGGGAAGGAAAATGATTTCACCTGATCAGACTAGGAAGTGCTTGAAGCCTGAATTAAAGTGCTACTAAAAGAGTAAAGACCAGGGAAATATATGGGGAAAAAATCCCTAGAAAAACAGCAATAATAACAGGCTGCTCTTTATTGATCCAGATCCTGCGGTAGGCAAAGAAGAGCTGGTTTTAGCCAGAGGATGATCTCCGTTTGTCTTCATGATCTGGCATTTCCTGCAAGCCAGGCATGGGGCTCTGCTCTAGAGCTGCAAATGCTGGGGAGCCGTCACTGTCCCTTTTGTCTTCTCAGGGGGCCAACGGGCATGTCCATGGTGCAGTGTGACAGGTTTTACCACAGGGAGATAAAAGACTGCCAAGGGTAGGTTGGAGCTGGGAAAAGCCACTTAGGAGCAGATTTTCAGGGGAGGGGATAGACATGGGCAAAGCGAAAAATGAGGATGAGTGTGTCAAGTTTCAAAGTGCCAGGAGGCAGCACAGTGCATTCGGGAAACTACAGCAAGTTCATTGACAACGGACAGCTGATCGGGAAGCATCACCTGGGGATGGAGGCTGAGCCCCGGGGTTAACACTGGGGATGAGATGGTTTGTACACTATTCCAAGGAGGTGAGGCACTACACTGTGGGGGCACAGGGAGCTACCGGAGGATTTCAAATATCAGAATCATAACCATAATAGAGTATTTAATTGCATCCTAGCTTTCATCAAGGGTAAGATGCACTATAGTTTATGTTCGACTAAGAAAGAGAAATGCTGTCAGTTAAACTAGGATATGTCCTCAAGTGCTAGGTGCGTGCCACCTTAAGAGATATTTAAATGGGGGGGACAAATCTTAGAACAAGTAAACTGTGGTACTAGAATAATTAAGAAAGGTCGAACGCTTGGATCAACAAAATAAGTGATTATTGCTTACCATGTGCCCCAAACTATATTAAGTCTTAGAACAAGAGACGTTCTCATCTTGATGCCACGCAGCTGTTAGACCCAAGGTACAGAGGGCAGTAGCCAACGACCAGCAGGCCCCAAGTGCCATGTGCAGACTCTAAGAATAACTGCCTTTGAGAGAGGAAACGGTTGAGAGTGGGCTTTCTGAGGTAGAGAATTACTAGCTGGGAAAGTAGGAAAATTGACACAGAATCAGAATTGATGCCCCTACATGACAGAGTTGGTGAAACTTCCCATCTCAGAGAACTTGATGCTTCTCAGAAATGTATTTTTCATTTTGGACAGAACATTCAGGATAAATATGATCTGTTCGAGATCCTGGTTCTCTCATCAGGACTGTTTTTTAGGCTTCACTGGAACAAGAAAAGGGTTTTGATAGTGCAGGGTAAATCCTGACAAAAGCAAAGCACGATATCTATTAAAAACTAACTACTCAGAATAGAACAGCAGATAAAAGGCCAGGCCGACCTGCCCCTCAGGATAGGTAAGGTTGGTCCGGTAACAGGGGTAGAGGGGAAGTGCCCATCCTCTGCTAGAAGAGCTAGAGAAGACCACTTCCGGAGAGACCACCAGGAGAGGAGAGTAGTAGGTGCTGATGATGAAGAATATTTTAATCAGCAGATAAGGTCAAAATGACAAAGTTCCAGGATCAGAGTAAACATATGGGCTAAAAAATAAAAATTAAAAAAAAATTTTTTTTGAAAGGACTTTTTTTTGAAAGGACTTTAAACAAAAGTCCTTTTTAAGAGACAGTTGGCTGTTTAAACCAAAAGTACAACTCACTGAGAGAATCGCCGCATTATTTATTGGGGTAGAAAGGACCTGGAATGCAGAAAGACCCATTCTGCAGAAGAAAAAATAGAATCACTAACAGGCCTCATGGCTTGCACAGCCAGTGGCTAGAATCCCTGCCTCATGAGACCCTGTGCTAGAAGGCCGCTAGAACCATCTCAACTATGTTCGTCTTTCTTGGAAGCCAACAAGTGTTTGCCCAGTTAAGAGCACGGTAACAATCAGTCACGTTATGTTATAATGATTGTCGATATCTTTAAAAGCCTTGTCTAGTTCCTTTTTGAGTAACCCTCACCCCACCCTTAGAGAAATTTATGTGTGGTTCACTTCTTTGAAATACCTCATTGTTGTTCCACATTTAAGACACAATGAAGAAAAAAACATTGACAATGAGTTCCAGAGTTTAAAAGTCACTTGCCATTCAATCCAAATTGTGAGTTTGATCGGTTAGCGAACACTTCATAATGCACCCCTGGTAATTTTACAGAGATTATTTTTTTCTTACCTATTCTTGATTATTCTGTCTTGCAATGCAGAGAAAGCTAACTAATTTAAAATAAACTTCCGTTAATTTTGATTGTTATAAACTTAAAATTGATTAATTTCCATATACAGAGTTTAAAATGTTCACAATTTACATTAAATATATATTCTGTGTATACCTTGGAAAAATTATACTGAAAATTGAAATTTAAATGATGTTGTATATAGCTGCAAGAAGCCGCCTGTCCCATTTCATCTTTCTATATAAGTTGTGTCAGGTAATTTATAAAATCCCTACTGCATAACAAATCGATTTTTTGTTGGAATGTGTAGTAATGTTTGTTCTTATTTCTAAATAAGAGTTGGTCTATGAGTGCATCTATAACTTATTTTTCCTAAGTGGCTTCATGGTCTTGAACTGAGAAAGCTCAGAACATTAAACATCAAAATAATATAATTTGACATAATTAGACATCAAGGAAATGCAATTTAAATGACACTGAGATATCACTACACACTTATCAGAATGGCTAAAATAAAATATAATGACAAGACCAAAAGAAAAAAATATACCATTTGATGATACACAATGGCAAGTTGTACCATAACTTAACCATCTCAGACTAGTGTAGTGTTAAATTTGTTTTTCTCAGCAATATTTTGGGTCACTTACCACTTTTCAAGGATTTAAAGTACTATCATTTTACTTAAAACTGTGAAATTTGGTCAGTGTTAAATTTCAATTTATGTTAAAACATTCTGTAAACTGTGTTAAACTTTGACATTTCTTCCCTCTGTTCAGTGAATAACACTATATCATATTTTGAAAAATACACTAATTTTTATTTTGAAAAATATCCCTTTTTCCTCTTATGATAATTATTGATATGAATTAATAGTAGAATTTGATATGGTTCCATATGACCATAAATACTTTATTGTATTTTATCAAATTTAATAATGAATATAATGTACTTCTTTGGACAATTTTTAAAGACCAGTCTACTCTTAAAAAAAAACAAATGGAGACGCACTTCTTCAGTTCACACAAATTTCATTTTATTATATATAACCTCAGATAAATTTCAACAAATCATAATTTATTAAAATTATGTCTACTTAAAAATCTCATAGAAGAGTAAAACCATCAAAAATAAAAATAAACACACACAACACACACACATCACCCATGTATTGGCAAATCACAATTGCTGTAAGAATACATTAGACATTCCACAGTTAAGGGCTTAAAATTTCCATCAGTGACAAAAAGATTTGTATCCAAATGGACTGATTTTCCAGAATCCAAGAAAAAGTCTCCTAGGGTTTATTTAAAGATAAATATTTGAACAAATACTTCTTAAATTTAGGAAATTCAGAACATACGATTAAAGAATATTTGCAGTGCAGACTATATTCAATCCGTCCTTCAAAATGTGCCTTTGAGTACATAATTCTGTTTTCTCTATCTTTTTCCTCATAGTTTTGGGCTGGACCCCATGGTCACAACACTGCTCCCAGTCTTTGCCTTCTCATCTGTTGATACCAGGCATTTGGTCAGCAAAGCATATTAGTATCATAATTAATAAGCCCTTGGCACCATATCTCTGGAGCAGGGGTTGCTCTTAGCCAAGGCCCAGAGCAGTTGACCTCCCGAAGCTAGTGCTACAGCCCCAAGGACTAGGTCCCTGCCACAGGAACTCAGTCTTTTTTTTTTTTTTTTTTAAAGATTTTATTTATTTATTTGACAGAGAGAAATCACAAGTAGATGGAGAGGCAGTCAGAGAGAGAGAGAGAGGGAAGCAGGCTCCCTGCCGAGCAGAGAGCCCGATGCGGGACTCGATCCCAGGACCCCGAGATCATGACCTGAGCCGAAGGCAGCGGCTTAACCCACTGAGCCACCCAGGCACCCCCACCAGAACTCAGTCTTTCATGTAATGCTAAGCAGACAAAACCAAAACAGGAAAGCTCCGACAGCTTTCACTGGCATGACTTATCTCCCACTCCCTCGACGTCCAGGCAGTACCAGATGCCAGGAGGGGTTTTGGTCCAACATATGGGAGGGAAGGAAGTAGCCACGAGCAAGTACCTGCCTCTCTGTGCCTTTCTTTCATGAGCAGGTTGTAAGGAGGAGGAAGAGGAAGGGGAAGTGAGGTGAACTTCTAAGGGTGAAGGCCTCAGGTAGGCAGCTGGCTCCTGCCAGTAGGAAAGGGACAAAGGAGAAGGCAGTGAGTCTTGCAGGGAGGGTGGGGGTTAAGGGTTACAGCTTATGACGGAATCTGGACAGGAGTAATAGGGATACTAGTCATTTGAGTCCACCATTGGCAAGCTGGGCTGGGTGTCAGGGCAGATAGGCCTCCCTGGGCAACGGCACATGAGAGAAGGTGGAATTCTTCTCTGAGGAGCAGGTGGAGCTTTGGGTGTTGGGAAAGCATAGACAGTATTGTTCCAGGGCCAAGGACAGGTCCGGGTACTCCTGGTTGGACGTCAAGGCCACAGTATGATCCAGGACTTCTACCAGCAGCTTGAAGGTACCACATGCCAGCCACCCCTCATTATTGTGTATAACTCTCTGGTGCACTCATTGGCTTATCCATCAAATGACTCCTTCAGCAGCTTGAAAACCACCTCCACAGGCACTCCAGGTTATGGGAGGCTTCCAGAGTGAAGATTTTGCACAGGATTACCCCAAAAGACCAGAAGTCACTCTGGTGGATGTAGATCTGGACAAACATGGCCTTAGGGATCATCCACTTCACAGGCAGTCCACTGTTGGTTGTCTTTTTATAGTAACTGATGTGGTGACATCTCTGGCAAGGCTGAAGTCTGAGATCTTCATCATGTTGTCCTTTGTCACCAGCACTTCCCTGGTGGCCAGGTCTTGGTGTATGCACTTCTTGGAGGCAAGGTACTCCATGCCTCTGGCTACCTGGTAGGCACAGGATACCAGGTCCTTGGAGGAGAGTTGCTCTGCTGCATTGTGGCTGATATTGTAACAGTCCTCCAGGTCAGGAGGCCTCTGGGCCTGCAGGTACTCCTGTATGTTGTCTTTGGAGGCATATTGCGTGAGAGTGTACGAAGGACCGTCCTGTGTGCAGGACCCAGCAGGTTGATGGTGTCCTTGTGCTGTCCAATCATCTTCATCATCTCCATTTCTGAGATTAGGTTTGACAGGTCTTTCTCTGTTGCATCTGACTTCAACATCTTCACAGACACTTTAGTCAAATGGTTGGATTTGTCTTTGTCCAGCCCAATGGCCTCCTCCAACACCACCTGCCCAAAGTAGGCCTGTCTTAGGGGTCTGCCTAAACTGCCTACACCCAGCCTGTCTCAAGGCAGTTATGAACTCTAGATTATCCTCAAAAACATTAAACCACAAGCTAAAAATTCTCTTCACTAGATCTCTGTCGCAGGTCTAATTTTCTTATCTTTCATCATTTATCTTTTTCCTAATTCTTATTTTCAGTATAGTTTATTTTGCTTCCAAGTGTTTCCCCTGGTTTCTGTATGCTGTTTCAGAGGGAAGAATTATCCTGTTAAAATTATATCTTGAGCATTCATTACATCTCTCAGTTAAAATGGGTTCTTTTATGGTATTGATTCATTTGAGTTTTCTCAAAATGGGAAGAATTTTCAAAATGGTGTTTTCCTGAGTGTTCAAAGTATGTCTTAGCCTCATCTTTACTCATTTTGAATTCACTTTTCAAATTCTTGTCCCTCTTTTTATCTTTTTAAATTTAAATGTTTTATTTTTACTCTTCTTTTATTTGAGTATAGTGGATATTCAGTGTTACATTGGTTTCATGTTTTCAATATCTCCATATATTATTCGATGATCACTACAAATATAGCCACCATCTGTCACCATATAACACTATTATAATATCATTGACTATATTCTCTACACTGTCCCATATCTCTTTTTAAAATCTCTGATTTTTATGTTTTCTGTTATTCCAATGTTCGACCATCATTTTATTGGATACTTTAATAAAATATGCCTGATTACACACTCTTTGCTGAAAACCATAGCATTGGATTAATAGTAGTCTTCTTCTTCTTCTTCTTTTTAAATTAACATATAATGTATTATTAGCCCCAGGGGTACAGGTCTGTGAATCGCCAGGTTTACACACTTCACAGCACTCACCAAGCACATACCCTCCCCAATGTTCATAACCCTACCACCCTCTCCCTACCCTTCCCACCGCCCTGGCAACTCTCCGTTTGTTTTGTGAGATTAAGAGTCTCTTATGGTTTGTCTCCCACTCGATCCCATCTTGTTTCAATTACTCTTTTCCTGTACCCCAAACCCACCACATTGCACCTCCATTTCCTCATATCAGGGAAATCATATGATAGTCTCTTTCTCTGATTGACTTGTTTTGCTAAGCATAATACCCTCTAGTTCCATCCATGTCATCGCAAATGGCAAGATTTCATTTCTTTTGATGACTGCATAGTATTCCATCATATATATATATATATATATATATATATATATATATATATATATATATAAAATTCATTTGTTGATGGACATCAAGGTTCTTTCCATAGTTTGGTTATTGTGGATATTGCTGCTATAAACATTTGGTGCACGTGCCCCTTTGGATCATATAGTAGTCTTCTTTACCTCTATCAGAACCCCAGGAAGCTTTATTTATTTATTTACTCACATAAACAGATGATCCAACACAACGTTTTTTGATGTTCAAATGTATTATAATGTCTTACCGCTTAACATTATGCTTACTGCTCTCTTTCACTGTCTTACTAAATCCACATCATCACTATGCCATTTAATCAGAAAGAACATTTGAACTCAGAATTCTCTCCATATCAGGGAATGAAGACTCCTCCCTTCTGGTTGTGCACGTAAAATAAATGTTGATATTGTCTGTCCTGCACATACCCCATCCTGTTCACCAGAATATTTACCATCAAAATAGATACAAAATAAAAACCATACCTCACCACTTCTATTACCACGCAGTATGCTAAAAACACCATCATATGTTCCTGAATTATTGACTTGATTGATAACCCCACTTCCACACATACTGCACTCCTTTCTCCCTGCAAATTTATTTTGGTACAGCAACTTAACCTAAAAATCAAGTCAGATGATTTTATTCTGCTGTTGAAAGTCTTTTGGTATCTTCCCCTTTCATATTAAATAAAAACTGAAGGCGTTTCAATGTACTAGAGCATCATACGTCAATACGTTCTTCCTCTCTCCACCACTATGAACTCCTGATTGGCCTCCTTGCTTTTCCTCAAAAGTAACAGACCAGCTGTTCACACAAAGTCTATATACTTACTTGCTCTGCCTAGAGCAATCTTTTCCTTTAATATTTGTATAACACCCTCCTTCACTTCCTGGGTCTTTGTGCAAATAACATCTCACAAATGAGATATAACCACCCAACACAAAATACAATTAACTTTCATCCCAGCATTCTCCAATGGCTTTTACCTTTCTTGTATTTCTTTGTAACACTTATCACCATCAACCATCAATGATTATTCTATTACTGGTTTATTTTCCTATAGGAGACAGAGAGAGAGAGAATTGGGAGGGGGCGCAGAGGAAGAAGAAAACACCCCACTGCCTAGAAAGCCTGCTGGGAAGTTACATCCCAGCACCCTGAGATCATGACCCAAGCCAAAGGCAGTCACTCAATGGGCTGAGCCACTAAGGTGCCCCTCTATTATTGGTTTATTTTACTATTATATTTCAAAAGAATGCAAGCTCTTTGTGGTCAGGTATTTTATAAGTTTTATTAATTGAAGTATTCTCAGAAAGGTAGCTGGCAGATTGTAAGGGATCACTAAACTGTATTTTCTTGTTATTATTGGGCTCCTTTATGGGCTTTACCTCTTACGCTAGATGTTTATCCTTCAGATGTAAGCAATAAGAATAGAGCCCTGCTGCCTGTTCAAATGAGTAAAAAGCCTGTATTAAGTGGATATTTTAAAAGCTAAATGAATGGCTTAATAGTTGTATATAGGGGGAAAGGGAACATATTTTTCACGGTTTAGAAGTGGAGTTCTTTTATAGAGTTCTTGTACAAGCCTACACTATGGAACGATAATGGGCAGTTGTACATTGCAATTATACAAACACTTTGGTAATTTATATCCTTTTTTTGTAATTCATGACTGGACCATTTAATTCCTTAGGAGCATTATAGCATTTCAACTTTTCATGTTCAATAAACTTATTGGGGTTGCTCCCTTTTTTATTCAAATGGAGAAATAGTCATGATTTCATCTAAAGAAAGTGTTATTGATTGTGTTGTTTTCTAGGAATGAGTCGCACATGCTAGTTTAAAAGTTTTGTTAAATTCCCAAGTGTGTCACCGATAAAAGCCTTTTGTAGATTAGTAACTTGCTCAAAACAGAAAAGTTATGTAACACTCAATTGTTATACTATCTTTGTTTCCATCTTGCATTGTAATAACACCCATCTTAACTCTATTTAAGACAAGTCATCGCCAGATGGCTTTCTGGCATTGATTGCATGATATGAAATCTAGTATAACTAAAAGTTTTTGGTTTTAGTAGCCTATAAATCAATTTAGAAAAATATATGTATTTGAATATAAGGTAAAGTTTTAAATTATTTGGCAATAGTAAACTAAACTTTTTTTTGGTAAATTTTTATTTTCTAAAATTTCATTGAGCTCTTTTGCAATAAGAAACAAGTTACAAAAAATTAAGGTTTATTTACCCCAATTCAAAATTATTAGGAATATAATCATAGAGGTTGAAGTATTTAAAATATGGAACCCCAAATATTTTATTAGGTAAATTCTTGAATGCTGAGCATTCACTGTTAAAATATACTACTACTATTGATAGACTGGTAGAAGCCTAAAATCAAATATTTATTAAATATTTATATCCATATCTTTTCATGGCTTGGTAATTCATTTCTCTAGCATTAAATAAGATTCCATTGTTTGCATGTACTACACTTTATTTGAACTTTCACCTATGAAAGGATATCTTGGTTGCTTCCAAGCTTTTGTCAGTAATGAATAAAACTACTATAGACATCTTTGTGGGTATAGGTTTCATCTTCTTTGGATAAATACCAAGAACTGCTACTGCTGAATCATCTGGCAAGAATATGTTTAGTTGTGTAAGAAACTGCCAAGTTGTTTTCCATTCTTTATTCTCAATAGACATGGAAGAACATTCCTGTTGCTCCACATCCTCACCAACATTTCGTGTTCTGTTGTCAGTGTTCTGGATTCTGGGTATGTACTGGTGTCTCTTTTTTGTTTTAATTTGCATTTTCCTGATGACATATGATGTGAAGCATCTTTTTATATGCTTATTTGCCATCTGTAATATTTTCTTTTGTGAGGTATCTGCTAAGGTCTTTGGCTCATTTGTAATCAGGTTTTTCCACGATTGTTGAGTTTTAAGGGGTCTTTGTGTCTTTTTGATTAACAGTCCTTTGCCAGATGTGTATTTTGCAAATTTTTTCTCACAGTCTGTGCTTTGCCTTTTCATTCTCTTGGCATTGTTTCACAGAGTAGACATTTTTAAATTCAGTGCTTGTGCTTTTGTAGCTAAAGTTATTTCCAAAACCAAGGTCATTTAAATTTTCTTCTATATTACCTTCTACATGTTTCATGTTTAGGTTTATAATTTAATCTGAGTTAATTTTTGTGAAGAGTGTATGATATCTGCCTGGATTTATTTTATTTTATTATTTATTTTATTTTTATTTTATATTTTTACATTTAGCTTCACCATTACTCCAGAACCATTTGTTTAAAAGATTGTATTTTGCTCTCTTGTATTGCTTTTGCTTTTATATTAAATATAAAATATAATTGATAATATATATTCTGTTCCTTTAATCTAGTCTTTCTGTGGTATTACAATATCTTGCTTCCAATTATCGTTATGGTATACTTTTTTTAAAGGTTTATTTATTTATTTGACAGAGAGAGAGATCACAAATAGGCAGAGAGTCAGACAGAGAGAGAAATGAGGAGAAGCAGGCTCCCTGCTGAGCAGAGAGCCCAATACGGGACTCGATCCCAGGCCCCTGGGATCATGACCTGAGCCAAAGGCAGAAGCTTAACCCACTGAGCCAACCAGGCGCCCCATCGTTATGGTAAACTTTGAAGTCAGTCCTCAGGCTTTGTTCTCCTTCAACACTATGTTGACTATTGTGAGTCTTTGCCTCTCCATATAAACTTTAAAATAAGTTTGTTAATATTAAAAAAAAAAGAACTTGATGGAGTGCATTAATTGTATAGATAAACTCTGAAACCAGTGACCTCTTGAGCTTAGCAGGAGATAGACCATGGACATCAGTTGTCACAGTGGTGCCTCTGGCAGAACCTATTGCAAATCCCTAGGCAAAATGAGACCTCAAGGATCTGAGAGATGTCTAAGAAGTACTTGATACATCCCTTGGGTATGGTTTATTGAAGTGTCCACCTGTCTGAAAGCTGGGGAATCTAGATAAGGGAGGGAAAATTAGTTATGATAAAACATATCAACAAACATGAATAAATGTTGTAAAACTAATTGTTATGGCTCATATACAATATGACCAACAGAGGGACCATCAAAAGGAAAGCATCAGTTATGTTTATTGTGAAATGTTTTATTCAAAATAAAGCAATGAGAGGGAAGACACAATGAGAAAATTACCATTTTTTAAATGGTAACCTTCTTACAAAATGGAATAGGGTTTATATTATAAGTAGTATATTGAAAAGTAAAACATTGGGGTGCCTGGGTGGCTCAGTGGTTTGGGCTGCTGCCTTCGTCTCGGGTCATGATCTCAGGGTCCTGGAATTGAGCCCTGCATCGGGCTCTCTGCTCCGCAGGAAGCCTGCTTCTCTCTCTCTCTCTCTCTGCCTGTCTCTCTGCCTACTTGTGATCTCTGTCTGTCAAATAAATAAATAAAAGCTTTTTAAAAAAAAGAAAAGAGAGGTAAAACATTAAAAAATAAAATTTAAATTTAAAAAAATTATGTGATTTTTAAAAAAGGTTAAAAAGAGCAGAACCATTTTTCTTATAACTGGAAAATACATTGTATATATATCTATCAAAAATAACTTGTCGGGTTCCTGGGTGGCTTGTGGGTTAAGCCGCTGCCTTCAGCTCAGGTCATGATCTCAGGGTCCAGGGATGGGGCTCCACATTGGGCTCTCTGCTCAACGGGGAGCCTGCTACCTCCTCTCTCTCTTTGCCTGCCTCTCTGCCTACTTGTAATCTCTCTCTCTGTCAAATAAATAAATAAAATCTTTAAAAAAAAATAACTTGTCATGGGGGCACCTGGGTGGCTCAGTGGGTTAAAGCCTCTGCCTTCGGCTCAGGTCATGATCCCAGAATCCTTGGATCGAGTCCCACATCGGGCTCTCAGCTCAGCAGGGAGCCTGCTTCCCCCCTCTCACTCTGCCTGACCCTGCCTACTTGTGATCTCTGTCAAAGAAATAAATAAAATCTTTTATAAAAAAATTTTAAAAAATAACTTGTCATGTCTGGAATCAGGAGCATATGGAAAAAAATAATATCTGAGGACAATACTTCTGCCATGTTTTGTGCCTTGTTAATATTTTTAAACAGTCAGGCAACTTTTAGCTTTATTGAAATACCTACTAAGAGACTAGCAGTGCCTTTTGGAGCCCTATGACTATAAAAAGTAATTGCAAATATTCAAAATGTTTAGTATGGTGTCACTATTTAGGGCCACCACCAAGCATGTTTCAGAAGTAAGCATAACTGTTACACTTCTGTAAGGCAAAAGGGCATGTTTTCAGGAGTTCCATCTGCTGTACCAGGAAGTGAATCAAGTAATGAATTTTGTCTATAAAATAATTCACTTTTCAATTTAACATTCCTCATTCCACATTATAATAATAAAAACTAGGAGGAGACTAAAACAAACTAACAACTACAACTACAACAACCAGCTTTTCCTTCAGTGGAAAAGTAAATAGAACTTATGAGTAGCCTGAAATTTATTTTTAAATATTTTTAAGATAAGCGTTTTTGTTAGAAAACCATATATTTTATATAGCTAAGAAATAACAGGCAAAGTTTTATTAACGTCTAAAAAGTCTAGTTACTTCTATTTATCTATTAACTCATCTCTTTATGAAGTAGAACATGATCACACCTATTGTATCTACCCAAGTTTGTATGCTTTGGTTATTTTATGTTTGCTATTTCCTTGCTTAATTTTTACAATATTTGATACATAATAGTATCTTTAAGTCCATCTACGGTTTCACAGAATTTGTTTGATCTTCATCAATATGTACAATACTTTATGCACGTTGATTAAAAATTACGAGATATGGGGGCTCCTGGATGGCTCAGTGGTTTAGGCCTATGCCTTCGGCTCAGGTCATGATTTCAGGGTCCTGGGATGGAGCCCCACATCGGGCTCTTTGCTCAGCGGGGTGCCTGCTCCCCCACCCCTCTCTCTGCCTGCCTCTCTACCTACTTTTGATCTGTCAAATGGGTAAATAAGCTCTTTCAAAAAAGATTTACTAGGTGTGAAATACACCGAGGCTATGGGAAGGAAAATGATTTCACCTGATCTGACTAGGAAGTGGTTGAAGCCTGAATTAAAGTGCTACAAAAAGAGTCAAGACCTGGGAAATATATGGGTAAAAAATCCCTAGAAAAACAGCAATAATAACGGGCTGCTCTGTATTGATCCAGATCCTGCGGTAGGCAAAGAAGAGCTGGTTTTAGCCAGAGGATGATCTCCGTTTGTCTTCATGATCTGGCATTTCCTGCAAGCCAGGCATGGGGCTCTGCACTAGAGCTGCAAATGCTGGGGGGCCCTCACTGTCCCTTTTCTCTTCTCAGGGGGACAACGGGCATGTCCATGGTGCAGTGTGACAGGTTTTACCACAGGGAGATAAAAGACTGCCAAGGGTAGGTTGGAGCTGGGAAAAGGCACTTAGGAACAGATTTTGAGGGGAGGTGATAGACAAGGGCAAAGCGAAGAATGGGGATGAGTGTGTCACTTTCAAAGTGCCAGGAGGCAGCACAGTGCATTCGGGAATCTACAGCAAGTTCAGGACAACGGGCAGCTGATCTGGCAGCATCACCTGGGGATGGAGGCTGAGCCCCGGGGTTAACACTGGGGGTGAGCTGGTTTGTATACTATGCCGAGAAGGTGAGGTACTACACTGTGGGGGCACAGGGAGCTACCGGAGGATTTCAAATATCAGAATCGTAACCATAATAGAGTATTTAATTGCAACCTAGCTTTCATCAAGGGTAAGATGCACTATAGTTTATGTTCGACTAAGAAAGAGAAATGCTGTCAGTTAAACTAGGATATGTCATCAACTGCAAGAGTTATTAGAATGGGGGGGGGAGGACAAATGTTAGAACAAGTAAACTGTGGTACTAGAATAATTAAGAAAGGTCGAACACTTGGATCAACTAAAAAAGTGATTATTGCTTACCATGTGCCCCAAACTATATTAAGTCTTAGAACAAGAGACGATTTCATCTTGATGCCCTGAAGCTGTTAGACCCAAGGTACAGAGGGCAGTAGCCAACGACAAGCAGGCCCCAAGTGCCATGTGCAGACTCGAAGAGCAACTGCCTTTGAGAGAGGAAACGGTTGAGAGTGGGCTTTCTGAGGAAGAGAATTACTAGCTGGGAAAGTTGGAACATTGACACAGAATTAGAATGGATGCCCCTACGTGACAGAGTTGGTGAAACTTCCCTTCTAAGACATCTTGAGGCTCCTCAGAAATGTATTCTTCATTTTGGACGGAACATTCAGGATAAATATGATCTGTTCGAGTTCCTGGTTCTCTCATCAGGTCTGTTTCTTAGGATTCACTGGCACAAGATAAGGGTTTTGATAGTCCAGGGTAAATCCTGACAAAAGCAAAGCACGGTATCTATGAAAAACTAACCACTCAGAAGAGAACAACAGATAAAAGGCCAGGCCGACCTGTCCCTGCAGGATAGGTAAGGTTGGTCTGGCAACAGGGGTAGAGGGGAAGTGCCCATCCTCTGCTAGAAGATCTAGAGAAGACCCCTTCCGGAGAGACCACCAGGAGAGGAGAGCAGGAGGTGCTGATGATGAAGAATATTTTAATCAGCAGATAAGGTCAAAATGACAAAGTTCCAGGATCAGAGTAAACATATGGAATTAAAAAATAAAAATTAAAAAAAAAATTTTTTGAAAGGACTTTTTTTTTAAAGGACTTTAAACAAAAGTCCTTTTTAAGAGACCGTTGGCTGTTTAAACCAAAAGTACAACTCACTGAGAGAATCGCCGCATTATTTATTGGGGTAGAAAGGACCTGGAATGCAGAAAGACCCATTCTGCAGAAGAAAAAATAGAATCACTAACAGGCCTCATGCCTTGCACAGCCAGGGGCTAGAATCCCTGCCTCATGAGACCCTGTGCTAGAAGGCCGCTAGAACCATCTCAACTATGTTCGTTTTTCTTGGAAGCCAACAAGTGTTTGCCAGGTTAAGAGCACGGTAACAATCAGTCACGTTATGTTATAATGATTGTCGGTATCTTTAAAAGCCTTGTCTAGTTCCTTTTTGAGTAACCCTCACCCACACTTAGAGAAATTTACCTGTGGTTCACCTCTTTGAAATACCTCATTGTTTTTTCACATTTACAATACCCCAAAAAAAAAAAAAAATCTTTTAATTAACAAAGTGTTCAGAAGGGGGCGCCACTGTAAACAATGAGAGTTTTCGCTGCCCTGACAGTTTTGTTGCAGAAACAGCAGAAAGCACTCAGGTCAGACACAGCCAAGGGCTGGAGGGATTTTTAAAATTACAAAAACCGAACCAAATCAAACCAAAACAAAAATCAAAACCAATGTCCAAGATTTCAAGTTTGCTACTAAAGGTATGACATTCTCCTAAGACATGCGAGTGACTTGATCAATATATTTATATATTTATATTTGAAGAAGAAGGAACTATTTGATGCAGCAAATCCACGTTGATTAAAAATTACCAGCATGGGGGCTCCTGGGTGGCTCAGTGGTTTAGTCCTCTGCCTTCGGCTCAGGTCATGATTTCAGGGTCCTAGGATGGAGCCCCACATCGGGCTCTCTGCTCAGCGGGGAGCCTGCTCCCCCACCCCTCTCTCTGCCTGCCTCTCTACCTACATTTGATCTGTCAAATGGGTAAATAAGATCTTTCAAAAAAGATTTACTAGGTGTGAAATACACCGAGGCTATGGGAAGGAAAATGATTTCACCTGATCTGACTAAGAAGTGGTTGAAGCCTGAATTAAAGTGCTACAAAAAGAGTCAAGACCTGGGAAATATATGGGTAAAAAATCCCTAGAAAAACAGCAATAATAACGGGCTGCTCTGTATTGATCCAGATCCTGCGGTAGGCAAAGAAGAGCTGGTTTTAGCCAGAGGATGATCTCCGTTTGTCTTCATGATCTGGCATTTCCTGCAAGCCAGGCATGGGGCCCTGCACTAGAGCTGCAAATGCTGGGAAGCCCTCACTGTCCCTTTTCTCTTCTCAGGGGGACAACGGGCATGTCCATGGTGCAGTGTGACAGGTTTTACCACAGGGAGATAAAAGACTGCCAAGGGTAGGTTGGAGCTGGGAAAAGGCACTTAGGAACAGATTTTGAGGGGAGGTGATAGACAAGGGCAAAGCGAAGAATGGGGATGAGTGTGTCACTTTCAAAGTGCCAGGAGGCAGCACAGTGCATTCGGGAATCTACAGCAAGTTCAGGACAACGGGCAGCTGATCTGGCAGCATCACCTGGGGATGGAGGCTGAGCCCCGGGGTTAACACTGGGGGTGAGCTGGTTTGTATACTATGCCGAGAAGGTGAGGTACTACACTGTGGGGGCACAGGGAGCTACCGGAGGATTTCAAATATCAGAATCGTAACCATAATAGAGTATTTAATTGCAACCTAGCTTTCATCAAGGGTAAGATGCACTATAGTTTATGTTCGACTAAGAAAGAGAAATGCTGTCAGTTAAACTAGGATATGTCATCAACTGCAAGAGTTATTAGAATGGGGGGGGGAGGACAAATGTTAGAACAAGTAAACTGTGGTACTAGAATAATTAAGAAAGGTCGAACACTTGGATCAACTAAAAAAGTGATTATTGCTTACCATGTGCCCCAAACTATATTAAGTCTTAGAACAAGAGACGATTTCATCTTGATGCCCTGAAGCTGTTAGACCCAAGGTACAGAGGGCAGTAGCCAACGACAAGCAGGCCCCAAGTGCCATGTGCAGACTCGAAGAGCAACTGCCTTTGAGAGAGGAAACGGTTGAGAGTGGGCTTTCTGAGGAAGAGAATTACTAGCTGGGAAAGTTGGAACATTGACACAGAATTAGAATGGATGCCCCTACGTGACAGAGTTGGTGAAACTTCCCTTCTAAGACATCTTGAGGCTCCTCAGAAATGTATTCTTCATTTTGGACGGAACATTCAGGATAAATATGATCTGTTCGAGTTCCTGGTTCTCTCATCAGGTCTGTTTCTTAGGATTCACTGGCACAAGATAAGGGTTTTGATAGTCCAGGGTAAATCCTGACAAAAGCAAAGCACGGTATCTATGAAAAACTAACCACTCAGAAGAGAACAACAGATAAAAGGCCAGGCCGACCTGTCCCTGCAGGATAGGTAAGGTTGGTCTGGCAACAGGGGTAGAGGGGAAGTGCCCATCCTCTGCTAGAAGATCTAGAGAAGACCCCTTCCGGAGAGACCACCAGGAGAGGAGAGCAGGAGGTGCTGATGATGAAGAATATTTTAATCAGCAGATAAGGTCAAAATGACAAAGTTCCAGGATCAGAGTAAACATATGGAATTAAAAAATAAAAATTAAAAAAAAAATTTTTTGAAAGGACTTTTTTTTTAAAGGACTTTAAACAAAAGTCCTTTTTAAGAGACCGTTGGCTGTTTAAACCAAAAGTACAACTCACTGAGAGAATCGCCGCATTATTTATTGGGGTAGAAAGGACCTGGAATGCAGAAAGACCCATTCTGCAGAAGAAAAAATAGAATCACTAACAGGCCTCATGCCTTGCACAGCCAGGGGCTAGAATCCCTGCCTCATGAGACCCTGTGCTAGAAGGCCGCTAGAACCATCTCAACTATGTTCGTTTTTCTTGGAAGCCAACAAGTGTTTGCCAGGTTAAGAGCACGGTAACAATCAGTCACGTTATGTTATAATGATTGTCGGTATCTTTAAAAGCCTTGTCTAGTTCCTTTTTGAGTAACCCTCACCCACACTTAGAGAAATTTACCTGTGGTTCACCTCTTTGAAATACCTCATTGTTTTTTCACATTTACAATACCCCAAAAAAAAAAAAAATCTTTTAATTAACAAAGTGTTCAGAAGGGGGCGCCACTGTAAACAATGAGAGTTTTCGCTGCCCTGACAGTTTTGTTGCAGAAACAGCAGAAAGCACTCAGGTCAGACACAGCCAAGGGCTGGAGGGATTTTTAAAATTACAAAAACCGAACCAAATCAAACCAAAACAAAAATCAAAACCAATGTCCAAGATTTCAAGTTTGCTACTAAAGGTATGACATTCTCCTAAGACATGCGAGTGACTTGATCAATATATTTATATATTTATATTTGAAGAAGAAGGAACTATTTGATGCAGCAAATCCACGTTGATTAAAAATTACCAGCATGGGGGCTCCTGGGTGGCTCAGTGGTTTAGTCCTCTGCCTTCGGCTCAGGTCATGATTTCAGGGTCCTAGGATGGAGCCCCACATCGGGCTCTCTGCTCAGCGGGGAGCCTGCTCCCCCACCCCTCTCTCTGCCTGCCTCTCTACCTACATTTGATCTGTCAAATGGGTAAATAAGATCTTTCAAAAAAGATTTACTAGGTGTGAAATACACCGAGGCTATGGGAAGGAAAATGATTTCACCTGATCTGACTAAGAAGTGGTTGAAGCCTGAATTAAAGTGCTACAAAAAGAGTCAAGACCTGGGAAATATATGGGTAAAAAATCCCTAGAAAAACAGCAATAATAACGGGCTGCTCTGTATTGATCCAGATCCTGCGGTAGGCAAAGAAGAGCTGGTTTTAGCCAGAGGATGATCTCCGTTTGTCTTCATGATCTGGCATTTCCTGCAAGCCAGGCATGGGGCCCTGCACTAGAGCTGCAAATGCTGGGAAGCCCTCACTGTCCCTTTTCTCTTCTCAGGGGGACAACGGGCATGTCCATGGTGCAGTGTGACAGGTTTTACCACAGGGAGATAAAAGACTGCCAAGGGTAGGTTGGAGCTGGGAAAAGGCACTTAGGAACAGATTTTGAGGGGAGGTGATAGACAAGGGCAAAGCGAAGAATGGGGATGAGTGTGTCACTTTCAAAGTGCCAGGAGGCAGTACAGTGCATTCGGGAATCTACAGCAAGTTCAGGACAACGGGCAGCTGATCTGGCAGCATCACCTGGGGATGGAGGCTGAGCCCCGGGGTTAACACTGGGGGTGAGCTGGTTTGTATACTATGCCGAGAAGGTGAGGTACTACACTGTGGGGGCACAGGGAGCTACCGGAGGATTTCAAATATCAGAATCGTAACCATAATAGAGTATTTAATTGCAACCTAGCTTTCATCAAGGGTAAGATGCACTATAGTTTATGTTCGACTAAGAAAGAGAAATGCTGTCAGTTAAACTAGGATATGTCATCAACTGCAAGAGTTATTAGAATGGGGGGGGGAGGACAAATCTTAGAACAAGTAAACTGTGGTACTAGAATAATTAAGAAAGGTCGAACACTTGGATCAACTAAAAAAGTGATTATTGCTTACCATGTGCCCCAAACTATATTAAGTCTTAGAACAAGAGACGATTTCATCTTGATGCCCCGAAGCTGTTAGACCCAAGGTACAGAGGGCAGTAGCCAACGACAAGCAGGCCCCAAGTGCCATGTGCAGACTCGAAGAGCAACTGCCTTTGAGAGAGGAAACGGTTGAGAGTGGGCTTTCTGAGGAAGAGAATTACTAGCTGGGAAAGTAGGAACATTGACACAGAATTAGAATGGATGCCCCTACGTGACAGAGTTGGTGAAACTTCCCTTCTAAGACATCTTGAGGCTCCTCAGAAATGTATTCTTCATTTTGGACGGAACATTCAGGATAAATATGATCTGTTCGAGTTCCTGGTTCTCTCATCAGGTCTGTTTCTTAGGATTCACTGGCACAAGATAAGGGTTTTGATAGTCCAGGGTAAATCCTGACAAAAGCAAAGCACGGTATCTATGAAAAACTGACCACTCAGAAGAGAACAACAGATAAAAGCCAGGCCGACCTGTCCCTGCAGGATAGGTAAGGTTGGTCTGGCAACAGGGGTAGAGGGGAAGTGCCCATCCTCTGCTAGAAGATCTAGAGAAGACCCCTTCCGGAGAGACCACCAGGAGAGGAGAGCAGGAGGTGCTGATGATGAAGAATATTTTAATCAGCAGATAAGGTCAAAATGACAAAGTTCCAGGATCAGAGTAAACATATGGGATTAAAAAATAAAAATTAAAAAAAAAAATTTTTGAAAGGACTTTTTTTTTAAAGGACTTTAAACAAAAGTCCTTTTTAAGAGACCGTTGGCTGTTTAAACCAAAAGTACAACTCACTGAGAGAATCGCCGCATTATTTATTGGGGTAGAAAGGACCTGGAATGCAGAAAGACCCATTCTGCAGAAGAAAAAATAGAATCACTAACAGGCCTCATGCCTTGCACAGCCAGGGGCTAGAATCCCTGCCTCATGAGACCCTGTGCTAGAAGGCCGCTAGAACCATCTCAACTATGTTCGTTTTTCTTGGAAGCCAACAAGTGTTTGCCAGGTTAAGAGCACGGTAACAATCAGTCACGTTATGTTATAATGATTGTCGGTATCTTTAAAAGCCTTGTCTAGTTCCTTTTTGAGTAACCCTCACCCACACTTAGAGAAATTTACCTGTGGTTCACCTCTTTGAAATACCTCATTGTTGTTTCACATTTACAATACCCAAAAAAAAAAAAAAAATCTTTTAATTAACAAAGTGTTCAGAAGGGGGCGCCACTGTAAACAATGAGAGTTTTCGCTGCCCTGACAGTTTTGTTGCAGAAACAGCAGAAAGCACTCAGGTCAGACACAGCCAAGGGCTGGAGGGATTTTTAAAATTACAAAAACCGAACCAAATCAAACCAAAACAAAAATCAAAACCAATGTCCAAGATTTCAAGTTTGCTACTAAAGGTATGACATTCTCCTAAGACATGCGAGTGACTTGATCAATATATTTATATATTTATATTTGAAGAAGAAGGAACTATTTGATGCAGCAAATCCACGTTGATTAAAAATTACCAGCATGGGGGCTCCTGGGTGGCTCAGTGGTTTAGTCCTCTGCCTTCGGCTCAGGTCATGATTTCAGGGTCCTAGGATGGAGCCCCACATCGGGCTCTCTGCTCAGCGGGGAGCCTGCTCCCCCACCCCTCTCTCTGCCTGCCTCTCTACCTACATTTGATCTGTCAAATGGGTAAATAAGATCTTTCAAAAAAGATTTACTAGGTGTGAAATACACCGAGGCTATGGGAAGGAAAATGATTTCACCTGATCTGACTAAGAAGTGGTTGAAGCCTGAATTAAAGTGCTACAAAAAGAGTCAAGACCTGGGAAATATATGGGTAAAAAATCCCTAGAAAAACAGCAATAATAACGGGCTGCTCTGTATTGATCCAGATCCTGCGGTAGGCAAAGAAGAGCTGGTTTTAGCCAGAGGATGATCTCCGTTTGTCTTCATGATCTGGCATTTCCTGCAAGCCAGGCATGGGGCCCTGCACTAGAGCTGCAAATGCTGGGAAGCCCTCACTGTCCCTTTTCTCTTCTCAGGGGGACAACGGGCATGTCCATGGTGCAGTGTGACAGGTTTTACCACAGGGAGATAAAAGACTGCCAAGGGTAGGTTGGAGCTGGGAAAAGGCACTTAGGAACAGATTTTGAGGGGAGGTGATAGACAAGGGCAAAGCGAAGAATGGGGATGAGTGTGTCACTTTCAAAGTGCCAGGAGGCAGCACAGTGCATTCGGGAATCTACAGCAAGTTCAGGACAACGGGCAGCTGATCTGGCAGCATCACCTGGGGATGGAGGCTGAGCCCCGGGGTTAACACTGGGGGTGAGCTGGTTTGTATACTATGCCGAGAAGGTGAGGCATAGTATACACTGTGGGGGCACAGGGAGCTACCGGAGGATTTCAAATATCAGAATCGTAACCATAATAGAGTATTTAATTGCAACCTAGCTTTCATCAAGGGTAAGATGCACTATAGTTTATGTTCGACTAAGAAAGAGAAATGCTGTCAGTTAAACTAGGATATGTCATCAACTACAAGAGTTATTAGAATGGGGGGGGGAGGAGAAATCTTAGAACAAGTAAACTGTGGTACTAAAATAATTAAGAAAGTTCGAACACTTGGATCAACTAAAAAAGTGATTATTGCTTACCATGTGCCCCAAACTATATTAAGTCTTAGAACAAGAGACGATTTCATCTTGATGCCCCGAAGCTGTTAGACCCAAGGTACAGAGGGCAGTAGCCAACGACAAGCAGGCCCCAAGTGCCATGTGCAGACTCGAAGAGCAACTGCCTTTGAGAGAGGAAACGGTTGAGAGTGGGCTTTCTGAGGAAGAGAATTACTAGCTGGGAAAGTAGGAACATTGACACAGAATCAGAATGGATGCCCCTTCGTGACAGAGTTGGTGAAACTTCCCTTCTAAGACATCTTGAGGCTCCTCAGAAATGTATTCTTCATTTTGGACGGAACATTCAGGATAAATATGATCTGTTCGAGTTCCTGGTTCTCTCATCAGGTCTGTTTCTTAGGATTCACTGGCACAAGATGAGGGTTTTGATAGTCCAGGGTAAATCCTGACAAAAGCAAAGCACGGTATCTATGAAAAACTAACCACTCAAAAGAGAACAACAGATAAAAGGCCAGGCCGACCTGTCCCTGCAGGATAGGTAAGGTTGGTCTGGCAACAGGTGTAGAGGGGAAGTGCCCATCCTCTGCTAGAAGATCTAGAGAAGACCCCTTCCGGAGAGACCACCAGGAGAGGAGAGCAGGAGGTGCTGATGATGAAGAATATTTTAATCAGCAGATAAGGTCAAAATGACAAAGTTCCAGAATCAGAGTAAACATATGGGATTAAAAAATAAAAATTAAAAAAAAATTTTTTTTGAAAGGACTTTTTTTTTAAAGGACTTTAAACAAAAGTCCTTTTTAAGAGACCGTTGGCTGTTTAAACCAAAAGTACAACTCACTGAGAGAATCGCCGCATTATTTATTAGGGTAGAAAGGACCTGGAATGCAGAAAGACCCATTCTGCAGAAGAAAAAATAGAATCACTAACAGGCCTCATGCCTTGCACAGCCAGGGGCTAGAATCCCTGCCTCATGAGACCCTGTGCTAGAAGGCCGCTAGAACCATCTCAACTATGTTCGTTTTTCTTGGAAGCCAACAAGTGTTTGCCCGGTTAAGAGCACGGTAACAATCAGTCACGTTATGTTATAATGATTGTCGGTATCTTTAAAAGCCTTGTCAAGTTTCTTTTTTTTTTTTTTTTGAAAGATTTTATTTATTTATTTGACAGAGAGAGATCACAGTAGGCAGAGAGGCAGGCAGAGAGAGGGGAAGGAAAGGAAGCAGGCCCCTGCTGAGCAGAGAGCCCGATGCGGGACTCGATCCCAGGACCCTGAGATCATGACCTGAGCCGAAGGCTGTGGCTTAACCCACTGAGCCACCCAGGTGCCCTCAAGTTTCTTTTTGAGTAACCCTCACCCACACTTAGAGAAATTTACCTGTGGTTCACCTCTTTGAAATACCTCATTGTTGTTTCACATTTACAATACCCAAAAAAAAAAAAAAAAAAAAAATCTTTTAATTAACAAAGTGTTCAGAAGGGGGCGCCACTGTAAACAATGAGAGTTTTCACTGCCCTGACAGTTTTGTTGCAGAAACAGCAGAAAGCACTCGGGTCAGACACAGCCAATGGCTGGAGGGATTTTTAAAATTACAAAAACCGAACCAAATCAAACCAAAACAAAAATCAAAACCAATGTCCAAGATTTCAAGTTTGCTACTAAAGGTATGACATTCTCCTAAGACATGCGAGTGACTTGATCAATATATTTATATATTTATATTTGAAGAAGAAGGAACTATTTGATGCAGCAAAACCATAGTGCAAGGACCAATGCCGCGCTTCCCAGAGAACCCCAAGCTCTTTTTCTAGAATGGCCATATGCGTATGCCTCAGGCGTCCTCTTTTCACTCCCTTTGTGGATCACCTACCATGGAGGTCATGTAATAACCAATAACCAAAAAAGAAACAAAAAACCAAAACATCCAGGTCTAAGTGATTCGAGGGTGCCATCATGCAATGGCGGACCCTGCCTGGAGAGGAGGAGACTGCTTAAACAGATGGCGGGCAAGCATCTCAGCCCAGGCCTGTGCTGGGGAAGCTGGTTCCCGGCTTTGGGCACAGTCAGGAAGCCAGCCAAGTGACCCGAGAGTGCATCCGGGGTTTAGGGCTGATGATCTTTTTGCAGCCAGGCAGCAGGTGGACACCCGCTCGGGGAGCCAGGCTAGGAGGCCGCTCAGCGCTGGCGCTGGCCACCCTCGCAAGCCCCCCGGGCTTTCCCGGTGCCCGTGCCCCGGGCCCGCGCCTCAGGACGGAGGGGGAGGTGGGCGAGGGCGTGGGCGGTCCGGAGAAGGGGCTTTGCTAATTGCAGAATCCGGAAGTGAGCTCGCGGAGGGCGCAGCGGAGAGTCTGAGAGGAGGTGGAGGAGCTGGCGGAGGAGGGGCGCGCAGCTCCGCTGTGCTCTGCTGCAGCCCAGTCCGCACTGCAGGACACCAGCACTCCCGGGCTCCAGCCCAGCTCCTAGGCTGCGCTGTCCCGCTCCCACGGCCCGGCCCGCTGCCCCGCCCTGCCCCATGGCTTCTCAGGACGACCCTCTGCCAGCAGGTAAAGTGACACCGCGCTGCGCCCTCACCTGGAGCAGAAAGCGCGGGCCGCGAGCTCGCGGGGGTGTCGGGACCCAGCCTCCCGCGACCCCCGGGGCAGCAGGACCACCCCGGACGACGCGCCGCACCTGGGTCCCCACGGGGTCGGGCTGGGGATGGAGCCAGGCGAGGTGCCCCCCGCAGCGAGCGCAATAGCCCCCTTCGTTTGGCACCCCCACGCGCGTGTGCCGAGGACCCCCTTCCCTCATCCCGAGCTGTGGCCCCGCCACTTTTGTACTGGACTTGGGATCCCAGGTAGAAACTAGTCCCTCAGACCTCCCTGGCAGCAAGGAGCACAGGGAGGGATTCTCAGTTTTTCCACCCCCCCTCCCGCCCCCCTCCTCCTTTGGCTCTTCCTCTCTCCACATTCACAAGCCTTCTGGCCTCCCTTTCCTCTCCCCATTGTCACTTTTATTAAATGGTTTTGTTCTGCATGTTGACCCGCAGAGCGATTTCATGAATGAATATACATACAGGAAACTGAGTCGGAGCCCACCTGTGGAGGCCTTTCATTAGAATGGTCTCTGGTTCTAGCCTCAGTTCAGAATACTGCCTGTACCTGAGGACCGAGTCCAGATGTTTCTTTCATCTCTGACTTGAATTTGAAATCCTCCTCAGACTTCAGCCTCCGGGATTGCTCCTGTCCTTGCTCTCCCACTGTCTCGGTGGGGATCCGCCATGAGTGTTGAACACAGGAATGAATGAATGATATATACCCCCAGGTCGCTGGGGCTTTTTCTTGTTTTGCTGAGGTTGGAAAGGCTTGGGAGAGACCCCCTGTATGCAGATACAGAGCTGCATGCAATTGTTTAGATAAACGTGTTCCCCACTTAATTGCTTGGGCATTGAACATTTCACCCTTAATCTGTGGCTTGAGCAGTTAGGAGGATACAATCTGGAGATGAATCAGAAGATGGCTGAATCCACATGGTGGTGGGCTGGGTTTGGGAGATTTTCCTGGAGATTCTAAAGAAAGATCTAAATTCTTTCAATGGGGAGTGGTAAACATTTTATCAATGGGAGATGGAAAATAAATTGGTTAACCTTTCCCTCCCCAACAAAACCCATTATTTGAAAAAACAAAAAAGGAAGTGAAGGGAGAAATCCTCCCACTCCCATGCCCACTCACCTCCATAGCCACCTCCTCTTCCAAGAACTAACAGACAAGGTGCCAAGAAGTGTTAGGTACCAGCAGTGCAGCAGTGGTCTCAGAGCTCATTCAAGGATCATGGTGAAAGGCATTCAAAGAGATTGTGGGGGCACAGGGATCTAATTAAGGGGGACAAGTTTAAGGTTTGCCTGGTCCCCTAAAAATTAATGGCACTAGAGAAGATGAGCTTTGGGAACTATAGCTTAATGGATACAACGTGTAAAAAGCTTCAGTGAGTCATGGTGGGAAGAGGCCATGAGGGCAGCAAAGACAGTCTTAGATGATGTTATTAATAGCACTACAGGCTCTAGATTTCCTGTGGTGGTGTTCTTGGCAAGACCAGCGTGGCCAAAGTGGATACTCACAACCTGGAACAGAGGGTCTTGGAGATCCCAGCAAGTGTGGTATGATGAGAGTGTATAATGATAGGAGGTGTCCTTTGGAAGGACTGTCTTCTTGACTTTAAAAGGGAGAACCCAAATCTGTAGGTGAAATCTTCTTGGCTACAAAGAAGGCCGAGGCCTCCTAAGGTCAAGGTCTCCTCGTCACTTGCAAAGATGTCGAAGAACATATTCAGACATTTCAAAGATGTCCTCATGTCCATCCGTTCCCACTCTGGAATTCTATCAATAAGGTGAGAGTTCCTCTAGTTGGAAAAAAGATCTAAAAAGACTTCCATTTCTCATGTAATTTCTGTAACCTCCAGGACACACCCACCTACTCCTTCCAGGGCTGTAATGAAGCTACAGCTGGTGCCAATTTGTGGAACTCATTAAAGGCTATTTTCCCTTATATACCCCCGGACCAAGTTCCCATGCTCCCTCACCTGATTTCCTGCACTCACCTCCCACCTGGTGTGTTCACACCTGCACGTGCCTTTTACCAACCCCTTTGCCAAAAGGCAGCCAGAGTGACCTTTCAAAGACCTATCAGTTCCTGGCATTTGTCTCCATAGAAAACTGCACTGATCTTCTAACAAATTCTCAGTCCTCCAAAGGCATCCATAATCCTCCCATCCGTCTCTTCTTACCCTTCCAATTGACTGATGCCTGTTCTGCCCTGTCTTTCTGCCCTTCAACCACGCTGCCTCCCTCTTCCTGTGGAGACCCCTCATGGTGCCTGCCTCCAAGCACACGTGATTCCCATAGATGGGAAGACCCTCTTCCTCTCCCCCCTCTCCCCACTCCAGTTACTCCCACTTATTCGTGAGCTCACAAGCCCCATGGTACACACTCTCCATGCAGCCTGCTCTCTCTTTTCTAGCACTGGCCTCCGTTTCTAGCTGTGGTTGTGTCATGGATGTCCCTCCCCAGCCTGCCTCCAAGCTCTCCATCCGTTTAGCTCCAACACCTGACACAGTGCCTGGCACGTAGTAAGCCCTGGCTATCTTCTAAAGCCTCACTGAGGGACTGACAGCGTTTTTAAAATGTCACCACGTAGCCTCCAAACTGTAGGCAGAAAAAGCTTTGCCTGGATTGACATTTTAGAGACGTATTCGTCAAGTTAGATGTGTTCACTGACTTTACATTATAAAATTAAAAAAAAAAAAAGGACCTCTGTATCGATTCGCATCTAACGAAGGCACATGTATACTATTAGACCACATTATGAGCTTAATGGAAGGAGACAAGATTTTTTCGCTATGAAAATGTATAAGACTGTTGAGGTCATGTGGAAGGAAATAGTCGGTTTGTTGGAGCATTGTTATCTTACTCTATCACAACCACTAATAAAAATCTGACACGGGGTGAGTCAGAATTGTCTGTCGGAGATGAGTTAGATCTGGCTCATGTTCATACAGACATGAAAGCCAGGAACGAAGAAGCAGGCTTTGAAAGCCTGGGTTGAAGAGGCTGTGTGGTTCACTGCGATGAGCTAAGTGCCCAGGGCCACCGGCAGACATGCAGGCCTGTGTCCTTTGTTCTGGGGTACCTCTTGCACCATGTGGTGAGGCTAGCAGCTGGGAGCAGCTCAGGACAGGACCAGGTGGCATCTTACCTCTCGCACCCTCCTGTGGGCTCCAGTGGGCTCCAGTGGGCTCCAGTGGGTCCCAGGGGACAGCCTGCCTTCCTTGCAAAGCCCAGTAGCACTGGGAGCAGAAACTGGGACCAAAGAGTGAGCATCCTGTTTGACAAGCTGGACCAGCCACCTCTTCTTCAGATTCAGGGGGAGCCCTGGCCTGCTGACTCCTCCCTTCTTCTTTTCCCCTTTCCTCCCTCCCTCCCTCTTCCCTTCCCCTCTCTCCATCCCTGGTGGTGCCCTGTCCTGATGCCCAATTCATCCCTTTTCCTTTCTTACATGCCTGTCTTCTAGAGTTTCTTCTCTCCTCACAATTACTTCCCTTCGTCTGAATCTCCTCTTTGGTCCCTTTGTCCCCGCTCTCTGCTCCTCCTCCCCTTTGCTGGCCCCTGTTCAGCTCCATCCAGACTGCAGGCAGAGCTGGACTAACACGCTCACTCGCTAGCTCAGCCACCCTCCAGAGAAGTCACTCTTCGGTGGCCACCTTCCTGACCCCCTGGTCCTTTCTCCACTTATTCAGCTATTGCTCTGAAGTCTGAGGAGGACAGAGCGGGGCTGCCGCAGAATCAGGCCAGAGGAGAAACCAAACCATGTGTCCACACTGTCCCCCAGTACTGCTGCTCTGAGAGCTTTCGGAGTCCTCAACAGGGTTAGGATTTAGGGGCTTCTTCAAAACCGGGAGTGAAAACAGCCATAGGTCAAAAGAAAAGCTATGGCCCCCCCACAAAAATAATAATCACAAATGAAAACTAAGTTAGCTCTGAAGTCCCAAAGTCGAAAAATTGCCTTGAATCTGTCACTAGAAAGCACCCAAGGCCTCACTCTCTGGGTTCTGGGTGCCCTGGGAATGGCAGGAGGCTCTGACCCCCTTCCCACTTCATCCACTCCCAAACAACGTCCTCTGAGGTGGTCTTCAAACTTCCTCTGAGAAACTGTCTCTGGGAACTGTAGGCCCTCAGCTGCTGGGACGAATGAGGGTGATATCAGGACCTGATGGGCAGCTTTACCAGGAGACTGTGGCTTCTGGATGCAGTCCTCAGGTCCCATGGTCTGGGTGAGATCAGGGTCTTTCAGTGGAGGAGGACAGATGAGATTTCAGATTTTGAGTTGATTCTGGAATGATTAGTGTTTTGGAGGGCATTGGGTGAAAGTATTTTTCACACGGGAAGGACACGAATTTGGGGAGCCTAGAGTGGACTGTTAAGAGCTGACCTGCATTTCCCCCAGAAACCTTGCTGCTGTCCTTATCTCTGGTACCACAGAACGTGAACTTATTTGGAACTAGAGTCCTTACAGATGCAATCACATTACAGTGAGGTGGTTAGAGTGGGCCCTAATCTCCTGTAACTGACCTCCTTATGTAAAGGGAAAATCTGGACAGAGAGATGCCCCTACTGTCAGTGGTGGGCAGTGCATGAACTTCTAGAACCCTGACAGTAGTGGAAAACAGACTCAGGCTGGGCACTAGGTAAATGGGAGCTCTAGTGGAATTTCAGATGAAGATGCTGTGGACCTCGGCTTCCCAGGTCATAGTGACATTAGGATTTCAAATTCAAGTCAGAGATGAAAGAAACATCTGGACTCGGTCCTCAGGTACACACAGTATTCTGAATTGAGGCTAGAACCAGAGACCATTCTAATGAAAGGCCTCCACAGGTGGGGTCTCACAGGTGGGCTCCGACTCAGTTTCCTGTATGTTCATTGATGAAATCGCTCTGCGGGACAACATGCAGGAAAAAACCATTTAATAAAAGTGAAAATGAGGAGAGGAAAGGGAGGCCAGAAGGCATGTGAATGTGGAGAGAGGAAGATCCAGGGGAGGGTGGGGGGGGGCGGGGCGGAAAAACTGAGAATCCCTCAGGCAGGGTCTGCCTTTGCATGATGGCAGGCGCGAATAACTTCGACCTGGATGTTTGGGTTTTTTGTTTGTTTTTTGGTCATTGGTTATTACATGACCTCCATGGTAGGTGCTCCACAAAGCGAGTGAAAAGAGGACGCCTGGTACATAGGCATATGGCCATTCCAGAAAAAGAGCTTGGGGTTCTCTGGGAAGCGCGGCATTGGTCCTTGCACTATGGTTTCATAGAAAAGGGATTATGCACCAACTTACTTAAATGAGCATGGGTTGAAATCCTTTACTGAGAATAAATATTTAAAACAGTTATCTCTTAACTAAATCTATCATCAACCATAAATCTATTGCACGAAGTTTTACTGGCAATTTAAATGCAATAGCACTCTCTTCAGGGATTTAAATAATCCGTGTCTATCTTGGCACATGAGAATGCAAAGATAGGAAATGGTTTGTAGAAGATCATTTAATGGCTTTTACTATACGCTATCAGCAATTTATCATAAAGGAACGGCCCCCAGCTAAAAACTCAGCTTTGAAAAATGCATAAAAGCAGCAAACATTTACACACCCTCTTGGTGACCAGAGGCCTGCTTTGTGCCTCTGATCATCTCTTTCATGGTTCTGAGGCCCATGGCACTCAGTAATTTAGTGTCTTATTCTCTGGAATAGGCCATTGAAGAAATACCAGGCCCAGAGAAGAAGGTCCTGCTGGGTGTTTGAAGAAAGTACAACCTTTTAGATGAAGCTTTCTGGGGAATTTGTTAGTGGTTTGGTCTGCTTCTGATAGGAAGGGAAATTTTTTTTTTAGATTTTATTTATTTATTTGACAGACATAGATCACCAGTAGGCAGAGAGCAGGCACAGAGAGAAGTGGAAGCAGGCTCCCCGCTGAGCAGAGAGCCAGACATGGGGCTCAATCCCAGGACCCTAGGATCATGACCTGAGCCGAACGGAGAGGCTTTAGGAAGGGAAATTTTTTTAAGACTATTTTCTCTTTGAATCTGTTTTGAGGTTTGGTTTGTGGTTCTTTCTGACTTCTCATGAAGATGGAATTACTTCTGAGGTTGGTTGTCACGAACCGCATATCAAATCGAGCTATCTTGTTAGCCATAAATACGTAAATAAAAAAATAAAAGCTCAAGTGTTGGTATAACGCTATTATGCTTTTCAAAACCCCGAACTATAATTCCTGTATCGTGGTCATTCTTTATCAGATCAAACAGGAGAGAGGTGGCAGAAACGCACTTTCAGGTTAATTTTTTTTACAAGGAAGATGGACTTCTGAACCTACTTTGTTATTCCCTTTCATTCAATTTCCCTATACCTCCTTTTCTATGAATTGTAACGGTAACCCATCATTATTTTTATTGTTAGCACGTGCTTTGTCAACCATAAAGTGTATGCTATAAATGGGAGTGCTTTTCTTTTTTTGCAGTTTACAAAAAACTAATTTTTTTAAATTTATTTTTTATTGATTTTCAGCATAACCGTATTCATTCTTTTTGCACCACACCCAGCGCTCCATGCAAGCAGTGCCCTCTATAATACCCACCACCTGGTACCCCAACCTCCCAAACCCCCGCCCCTTCAAAACCCTCAGATTGTTTTTCAGAGTCCATAGTCTCTCATGGTTCAGCTTCCCTTCCAATTTCTCCCACCTTCCTTCTCCTCTCTAACTCCCCATGTCCACGAAAAACTAATTTAAAAACATTCATCCACCAGAGTACCCAAAGGGCTCCCACATAAACTATCTGTCGTTACATTATGTCTTTCTGCTTTCGCTTCTATTGCTGTCCAAACAATGTTTTAAAACATTCTTTAAGGGCGCCTGAGTGGCTCAGTGGGTTAAGCCACTGCCTTCAGCTCAGGTCATGATCCCAGGGTCCTGGGATCGAGTCCCGCATCGGGCTCTCTGCTCATTAGGGAGCCTGCTTCCTCCTCTCTCTCTGCCTGCCTCTCTGCCTACTTGTGATCTCTCTCTGTCAAATAAATAAATAAATCCTTTAAAAAAAAATTCTTTAAAATGGGCCTTTTTAACAAGATTTTTACAAAAGATTTAATTTATTCATTTGTCAGAGAGATAGCACAAGCAGAGGGAGAGGCAGGCAGAGTGGGAAGCAGGCTCCTGGTAAGCAAGAAGCCTGATGGGGGACTCGATCCCAGGATGCTGGGATTATGACCTGATCTGGAGGTAGACAATTAACCAACTGAGCCATCCATGTGTCCCTGAAATGGGCATTTTTGACATTTCCTGATAGCACCTACACACTCATGAATCTCAGATTCATGATATATGGGGCTAGTGGACTTGACAATCATGGAGTCAAGCATGCTGGATTTGACTCACGGGTCTGTCACTGTGAATTTGGGTGGCTTGCTAAACTTGCTACATAGAAACCCAAGCATGTAAGAATTTGCAGGATTGTGACAGTTCAGTGGTATAATGTATACATATAAATACCTAAACCAGTGTCTCTCACAAAGTAGGTCCAAATAGACCAGCTCCCTTCCTGCCTTCATTCTGTCCTTGGAATTCCGTCCCTTGGGAGAAGTTCCTACTGCCTTTGTTACAAGAAATGAACGATATTTACTACACTGTTGGTGCATAGCATGGATCAAGACATTGAGTGATAGTATTAACATACTTCTTGAACTGCCCATTGCCCCCCAAGCACCAAATAAAATGTCATGCTCTGGGGAAACCAAAGTGAGAGGTCCCCAACTTTTAGGAGTTATGGACAGGAGAGAGATGCAAATACTGTGTCAGTGTAGAACCAGGGTAACTAATGTCTAAACCAGGAAGAGAATGTGTGTGGAAGAAAGGCACTGATGATGTATAAAGCCATTTGGCTGGATGGTGACTTCCCTCAGACTGACAATTTGCCATGAAAGCTTCCAGGCAAATTTGAGATCTTTATTAGTGACAATATGGCTATAGCCTTAAGGGGAAGAAAAAAACCAAAAACCGAAAACCAAAACACACATGCACACAAACTGTTGGTCTTGTGTCTTTTCACAAATAATGACAGTTATCAGAAATTTTATCTTTAAATGGGGAAAACAGCAACTGAAAATGTATTTCATTTGATTCATCACAGAATATGGTGTTTTTGTTCATTTCACACCATTTTTGTTAAGTTTTATTTAAATTAATGCAATCTGAGATAAAGTGTTAATATTCCTGAGGGTATGGACATTGTATACAAATGAACCCAGCTAAGTGGGCTCCTGGACAGGGTCTGATCTATTTATAAAAGTAGCTGGAGCTAAGTGGTTTGTTCCAGAAGAAGATAACGCCTTCCCTCCGTCGCATTTGCCTTCTACAGCCTAAGTGGGAGTTAATACGTTCACTTGTCTCCTTCAATTTTGTCCAGAGTGTGTTAAAGCAGTCATAGGGGACCTGGGTAGTTTTGCCATCTGCCTTCTCATAACAATGCCCCAGTTTTCTCCTGGAGAATCAACGTTCCCGCTTTCAGTCCATGCACTTAGGCAGCGGCAACTTCACACTGGCTCCTGACTCTAGCAGTGGCATGTCACCCACTAATGGCCTTTGAGAACATCACTGAGTGAGCCGTGAGTTTAGTAGATGCACGAGACCTTTGCTGGGTTGGTGAGGAGGTGGGTCTCTGAATAACTAGCCCGAGATCCACTTGTGTGTGGTGGAACAAACGAGCAGTGATGTGTTGGCCAGAGTGCCCATCCTAGAGAGCCCTGAATGCCAGACAAAAGCATTTGAGACTATTTTTTCAGGCAACAGGAAGCCAGGAAGCTAGTTTTGAAAAGCAGCACATGAAAATGTGTGTTTTTGGAACATTAGTTGGGCAGCTGTGTGTACGATAGAGTGGAGGGAGGAGAGAACGCGATCCCTGAGTGCATTTAATCTTTATGATGCAGTGTAATTTATTATGAAGTTGAATTTGCATCCTTATCCAAACGTAAGGGAAACTCCTGTCCAAAACTGTAAATGTTTTTTGGTTGCCTTTTTTTTTTTTTAAAGATTGTATTTATTTATATGACGCAGAGAGAGATCACAAGCAGGCAGAGAGGCAGGCAGAAAGAGAGAGAGAGATGCAGGCTCCCGGCTGAGCAGAGAGACTGATGCAAGGCTCCATCCCAGTACTTTGAAATCATGACCTGAGCCAAAGGCAGAGGCTTAACCCACTGAGCCACCCCGGTGCCCCTGGTTGCCTTTTTAAGCATTCCTTGTCTCACATGAAGTGATTACAAATTTGCAGATGTGCATTAAAATGATGTATTCCAAAATGTTAATAGAGGAATTAAAAAACTTATTAAGTAAAATATTATCATTTTTGTTGATTTGAAGCCTATTTGACAAGGGACATAGCATTCTGGTGCATATATGTAAACATGAATAAGTATTTTTTTAAAAAATCTTTATTTATTTATTTGACAGAGATCACAAGTAGGCAGAGACAGGCAGAAAGAGGGAGGGGGAAAAAGGTTCCCCGCTGAGCAGAGAACCTGATGTGGGGCTTGATCCCTGGTCCCTGAGATCATGACCTGAGCTAAAGGCAGAAGCTTAACCCGCTGAGCCACCCAGGTGCCCCTAAACATGAATAATTCTTAAAGGTTCCTCTACTCACTTATATAGAAGCCCTTTTCCAAACAGAAGATTAAATCTCTCTTGGCTACTCCTATCAGCTTATTCTGAATTATTTTCCATCCAGAAGCATGAACTAGAAAACCACAGTTTTTACACAGTGTTTGGTTTTCCACCAAGAGAATCACATAATTGGTGGTGATTCAGTGTGGTGTGTTGCTAAAAGCATTTCCAATGCTGTGGATACAAGAGGGTACTGCAGAGAGGTAAGGAAACAGGAGAAAAGGTATGGCTCTCTAATGAGCACTTTATTCTAGAATTTTCCTCCAGCCTTGGGAGCTCACCACTCACAAGTGTGTGCTGGTGCCTTGATCTCATGGGCCACAGTGCTCAGCATCTTCCAGCTGCTTTTTTAGTGAATACATATGTAACAATTGATTTCTTGCCCCAGACGTTGAGAGAAAAATCTGTTCAGAGGGATGGACACTCTAAACCAACACCAGAAAACACTCTCTGTAGTCTTTTGTTAAATGAAAAAATATGGCCAAAAAACCACTTTTGACAGTCTACTACATACAGCAAAATGTAAATCTTAATTGAAATATGTTCTCTCAGCTGTGCTTAAGCAACTGAGTCCTGAGCTTTTCAGGTTTTCAGTCTGAAAGAGTACACCTCTGGTGCTCTGAAAGGGAAGAGAAAGGACACCCTGTTCTCCATATAAATTAAAGAAGAGAAATCTGTGCATTTAAGTGGGCCATATAAAATTTATCAAGCAATTACCTCCTAACTCCTTCCTATCCAAATTACCTGATATTTTCTCCCTACTCCTTTATTCCACGTTACTGCCTTTTCCAGGATTCTGTCTCACATCACAACAGGACTTCTGTTATTTCCTTCTTGCAAGCTAGTTTTGTTTTCTGCATCTAAAAAAATGAACAATCACTGTGTATTTCAATTCCCATTTTCCTCAAATGCATTGATTCTTCTTATCTATTACTCTTTTCTCATACTCAGTGTCTTTGTCTTTATGGGGTTTGTACTTTGCTTTTCCCCATCCTTTACTGCCATATATAATCAAATCTAATAACTTCTTAGAGAAAGTTAAAAATTCCTGCATAGCCACACGTGAACACAAAGTCACTGATTTTTAGCAAACATATAAGATAGTCAGACATCCATTCAATTTCTTTTTTTTAAGATTTTATTTATTTATTTGACAGAGAGAGATGACAAGCAGGCAGAGAGGCAGGCAGAGAGAGAGAGGAGGAAGCAGGCTCCCTGCTGAGCAGAGAGCCTGATTTGGGGCTCGGTCCCAGGACCCTGGGATCATGAACTGAGCCGAAGACAGTGGCTTAACCCTTTGAGCCACCCAGGCATCCCTCCATTCAATTTCTTAACTGAGTCTCAAATGCATCCTGAGTTCTAACCTAAACCTAAGTTCTACTTGTTACACGTTATATGACCAAATTCTTTCAGTTCAGTATTTTGTAACATTTAAATATTAATCAATTGATGCTTTGTCTGTGTATTTCTATAAAAATAATTTGAATACTGTAGATTTATTGTTATATTTATAGATTAATAATCAAAGTTTCATCAGTTGAAGTTTTTGGAAATTTCATATGTAATGATTAACCTAAAATGATACTGCCCAAAATCCCGCTGATATCAAGGCCCAACACCTGATTATAGCCAAACCTGTGGTGGATAGTTCCACAGGAAATTGCAGTTACTTAACACTGATAGCATCTCATGCTCTATCTCTCATTTTAGAATGTGTCCAACACAACCCAAAATTGTAGGAGAGTTAATGTCCTCTGAGGACAGCTCTCAGTGAAGTGGAAATAAGAACCATAGATAAAATTGTCAGTTTTCAGGTCTTCATGAGGACAACTTAAAGAAGTTTCTCAGGACCTTTCAGTAAAAGCAAGCCTTCATTTTCTATCCACAACAATTATATCAACAATGTACCTCTTTGACAAAGTTGCTTCTTCACTGTATCACTTTCCCATTCTTTTCTACCTTGGATAATCTCCCAGATAAACTAACAGTACTCAAATCCTTTGTCCTACTCTTTGCTCTCAGGATAAATGGAGCAAAAAGACTTAGATTAATATCAAGTTCTGAATGGGATATTAGAGCTATATCTGTCCAGATTTTCATAAACATAGGGACCTTTGAATTATCAGGCTATAAATAAGTTCTAAATGGAGGGGGCAAAAGCAAAAAGTAGAAATTTTTCAGTTTGATTTTTAATCATGATTAATTGACTTTATTGATTATTAAAAATACTAACATTATAAAAGTGTGGATCTTTGTAAAACAATGTCATAATGTAAGAAATAAGTTGCATAGTCCTTTGGAGAATATTAAACCAAGTGTTCAGGTGCCATCTAATTTCTTGTTTACTCTAGAACTTTGGTGTGCATTATCTTGACGAATAGGATTTTTTTTTTAAAGATTTTATTTATTTATTTATTTGACAGAAATCACAAGTAGATGGAGAGGCAGGCAGAGAGAGAGAGAGAGAGGGAAGCAGGCTCCCTGCTGAGCAGAGAGCCCGATGCGGGACTCGATCCCAGGACCCTGAGATCATGACCTGAGCCGAAGGCAGCGTCTCAACCCACTGAGCCACCCAGGCACCCCAATGACGAATAGGATTTTGAAGTCCAGACAGACTAAAAGAAAACTGATCCAAATGTGTGTGTTTATATTTCTGCTTTTGTTGTAAAAATCAAAGTGTGATTGCTGGTTTAAAATGCTAAAACTAATAATGTTCATGGCCTCTATTATAAATTTTCTAATTGTAGGGGAAAAATCCAACAAACATAGAATTAATTGATTTGCAAATCCTCAAAGAGCTACAGGATCAGGTAGTGGTATGTTCTGATTCAACAGCATCATAATGCAGGATTTTATATGTGTGGCTAATGGATATTTTCATGAATGTTTGCTAGCTAGTCAGCCAATACAGAGAAATATTAGGTAGGGTAATTACTCACAGTTGTGTTTAATAAAATGAGAGAAAATTATCAAATGACAGTAATAATAATAATCCTATAGCAGGCTAAATAATTCAATGATAATTCCAAGTATTAATCTAGCTTTCTTCCCTGATTATGACTCTTCTCTCCTTTATCATAATGGGAGTAGCAGATTGTCTGCAAGGAATTGTGAAAACCCAGCAGTGACTTTGGCAGTGAAGGCCTCCCATCCATTTTGATAGGTTAAAATGATTCTGGTTGGTCTTGAGCAAATGTGTCAATTTTTTTTTCTGTGTGTGTCATAAAGAAAGAAGCAATAGTAATTCTTGCTGTTATTCCATGGAGCCAATAAAATCATACTGCCAACAAGAGGCTGTTGACACCGTAAGTGTAGTTAACTGTCTTGAAATACTAGGCCTCGAAATAAAATTCCAATATTTCACATAACCTCTTTCTTTTTAAAGAAAAAAGAAAACAAAACAAACAACTATACTGCTTACCTTTAGGGCCCTGCTGTTGTGTAACTATTCTTGAACATGTCTACTGTAAGTGTATATATATATATATTTTTTTTCTGTGCAATAAATTCATTTAGAGATAAATTTGGATTGCAAATTATTTTGGGGGAGGCATGGTATTTGGGGCTCGTCTTACAAGTTAAAAGGACTAAAAGAAAGAAGAAAAACATTTTTATTACAGCATATTTACATCTGTCCAAAGTACTTATTTACTCTAATACTGACTAATGTATAATACTGTACACAAAGAAAGAAGTTAAATGAGTTATAATTCAGTCGAAGTGTAGCTGGCCATATTAAAACTTACCACTGAATCTTTCTGGTATGAAATGTGATATCTGGCAATCTGGTCCAGTTCATTACATCAGGTCATTTGTATGTTCTTATTACCATTTTGATAGCATAGCCCATTTTATAACCCATACATTTTTTTTTTTTTTTTTTTTAATTTTTTTTTTTAATTTATTTTTTATTTTCAGCATAACAGTATTCATTATTTTTCACCACACCCAGTGCTCCATTAACCCATACATTTTACAATGGAACTATTATGCATGTATTTTCAAAAGTATAGACTTACATGAAGCTATGAGGTCAAAAAAGATGAATGTCCGTAGTACCATATAGACTCAACAAATAAAAGTGTCCAAGGCTCTGAGTGAGATTTATGAATATTGTGTAAGATTAGGCCAACATGTGGTTTTGATATAAATAATCTGTTCTTAAATTAGAATTACAGTCGTTGAGTACAGTGTTGAAAATGGCAGATAGATTTTAGCTATCTTTGCTCACTAGGGAAAATGGAAAAATGTTTAGTTTGGTCAGATTTTCACTTACCTTCTGAAAAATCTTACGTTTGAGAGAGAGAACCCTTCTGAAATAAGAATCCTTAAAGACATAACCCCTTTGGCACAAGTTTTCAAGAAACTTGTTTGATGTTGTAGACAATTATATGGCACACGTACTGTTCTAGATGTTTCATGCCAATAATATGTAAGCCATACCAAGGCTACATATACATATAGAGATGTTCCTCAGCTTACAAGGGGGCTATGTACAGAGACACCCATAAGAAATTGAAAATGCATTTAATACCCCTAAACTATCAAATATCATAGCTTACCTTAAGCTTATTTAAACATACTCAGAACACTTACATTTGCCTGCATTTGGGCAAAATCATCTTAAGCAAAGCCTATTTTATAACAAAGTATCAAGTATCACATGCAATTTATTAAATATTACACTAAAGAAAAGAAGAATGTTTATATATAGAATGGTTGTAAGAATATCAAGTGTTCACCCCTGTAATCTTCTAGCACCTGAGAGCTGTGGCTCACTGCCCCTGCTCAACATCACAAGACGGCACCATACCACATGTCACTGGCCCTTTTTATAAAGACCCAAATTCAAAGTTCAAAGTTCAGATTCACTGAATCACTTTCACTTTCACATCATTGCCATATATTTCATAAGTTGAATCATTGTAAATCAGGAGCCATCTGATTTGAAAGTTAAATCACAGTCACCCATATACACACAAAAAAAGGCCTTCATGTAGGGCCATCTATGTAACTCTAAACAACATAGCATGACATATAAACGGCACTAAATGGATGCGGAGGGGACAATTGCTTTGCATCAGTACTCTGAGCAGTAACATACATGGCCTTACTCACCTAGCAGAACTCCAGAGCTAGCTGATGGCAAGGAATTTTACAAATGTTTGCTGAACAGCTTAAGCACTATTATTTTTAACTTAGTGTGCATATCTGTTTTCTCAAGATATGTTAATTTATTTTATTAACTTATTACAAAACCAAATAATTTCCTCTTATTTAAGTGGCAGGTAAATAGAATTCTCTTTAATTTAAATCAAATGGCTTTTTAGGGAAAATATACTAAAAATTCTGAAACTTGTATTGCTTATGAATCTTTTATTGGAATCCTTATCAAGTTGTATTTTTCAAGTTTTTCCTAAATAATCTTCAATGAATTGAAAGTAGTTTTTGGATTTTATTCAAGGCTATTAACACACAATTTCACTTTGTAAAATATAGTGCTAAACGTTCAACCAAAACGTTGTGTCTTTTTTTTTCCACTACCACATCCTCCATCTACGGACTGGATTCTCTCCCCAACTAGCACATATATACCATTGTCTATCTTTAGGATAAGTAAGGGTCATCTTTTGTCTTTATTCTATTCCTCGTATGCTTCTGAACTTGTTGAATTTTAATACAGTCACACCATAAGCATCACATATTTGATTCCCCTTTAAATAGTAAACAGTGCACAACCAGAGCATACCTTCAAAGCTATCATTATACTTACTCTGATATATTATTTTTGTATTTTTGTAAATTAAAATAATTAAATTATAGAACAAGAGTTTCAGGTGGTAGGTGTTGTAAGTTTTTCCCAAACTGACTTTTGTCAAACTTGTTTTGGTCATCATATATGTTAAGTAGTTTTCTCAGGTTTATTTTTAGAATATCCTTGTATAATGAATATTTACACTGATATCTAGTATAAAAACCTTGCAATTAATTTTAGAAACATTAAGATATTGAAAATCAATCTACTTCTTTAATTCATTAAAAACATTTTTGGCTTGTTTCCAATACTTTCTTACTGGTTAAAAAAATGAATTTGAAGTAGTCTGAATTTCATTATTATATGGCACTTTCCCTTTGATGAATACAAAGACAATATTCTATATTAGCTTTCTGAGAAGAATTTATTTTTTTAATTTTATTTTTTTGTAAGTGAGAGAGTGATAGAGACCACAAGCAGGGGGAGCAGCAGGGTGAGGGAGAAGCAAACTCCCGGCTAAGCAGGGAATCTGTTGCAGAACTGAGTCCCAGGACCCTAAGATCATGACCTGAGCTAAAGGCTGAGGCGTTTAACTGACTGAGCCACCCAGGTGTTCCAATCTGAGAAGAGTTCTGTATGTTATCCTATAAATATGCAGTTTAAAGTCTGGGTAATTAACTTAATTTTTTAGTGGCTATGTTCCAGGCAGAGAGTAAGAAAGAAATATTAAATCAACCATATTCTATGCATTCTAAATGAAAATAATTAATCAATCATAATAAATCCTTCTATTGATGGAATATCAACTTATAAGCTTTCCTCCATATGAACAATGCCAAATACCAGAATAAAGGGTCATCTAATACAAATAAAGGATAGAATTAAAGAATTCTGGTAAGCCATTTAATTTTGAAAAATGGAGCTATCTTGTTGCTGAGTTGTGGTTTTCAGTTACATAATATCTGATAAGTGTAGAAGTAAGGTGAGTGTTACGCGAGATGAGAAATGGTATATAATTAAGATATTTTTAAAAGTACAGATAAATACAAATTTGTAAACATAGCATTATGGAGGAATAAAAATAAATGATAGCTACACCCTCTAACGTCAATAAATCTTGGAAAGTTAATAGAGAAGTAAAACAAGGACAGTGCAAAAAGTATGGTACATTTTTATGAAGTTCAAACAAATTCTGTGAAACCGTAGATGCACTTAAAGATACTATTATGTATCAACTATTGTAAAAACTAAGCAAGGAAATAGCAAACATAAAATAACCAAAGCATACAAACTTGGGTAGATACAATAGGTGTGATCATTTTCTACTTCATAAAGAGATGAGTTAATAAATAAATAAAAATAAGTAGACTTTTTAGAAGTTAATAAAACTGTGCCTGTTATTATCTTAGCTATATAAAATATATGGTTTTCTAACAAAAACGCTTATCTTAAAAATATTTAAAAATAAATTTCAGGCTAATCATAAGGTTCTATTTACCCTCCCACTGAAGGAAAAGCTGGTTGTTATAGTTGTAATTGTTTGTTTGTTTTAGTCTCCTCCTAGTTTTTATTATTATAATGTGGAATGAGGCATGTTAGATTGAAAAGTGAATTATTTTATAGACAAAAATCATTACTTGATTCACCTCCTGGTACAGCAGATGGAACTCCTGAAAACATGCCCTTTTGCCTTATGGAAGAGTAACAGTTATGCTTACTTGTGAAACATACTTGGTGGTGGCCCTATATAGTGACACCATAGTAAACATTTTGAATATTTGCAATTACTTTTTATAGTCATAGGGCTCCAAAAGGCACTGCTGGTATCTTAGCAGGTATTTCAATAAAGCTAAAAGTTGCCTGAATGTTTAAAAATATTAACAAGGCACAAAACATGGCAGAAGTATTGTCCTCAGATATTATTTTTTTCCATATGCTCCTGATTCCAGACATGAAAGTTATTTTTTTAAATTTTTTTATAAAAGATTTTATTTATTTCTTTGACAGAGATCACAAGTAGGCAGGGTCAGGCAGAGTGAGAGGGGGGAAGCAGGCTCCCTGTTGAGGTGAGAGCCCGATGTGGGACTTGATCCAAGGATTCTGGGATCATGACCTGAGCCGAAGGCAGAGGCTTTAACCCACTGAGCCACCCAGGCGCCCAACAAGTATTTTTGATAGATATATATATACAATGTATTTTCCAGTTATAAGAAGAATGGTTCTGCTATTTTTAATCTTTTTAAAAAATTACATAATTATTTTAAAATAAAATTTTATTTTTTAATGTTTTACTTTTCTTTACCTTTTTTAAAAATATTTTATTTATTTATTTGACAGACAGAGATCACAAGTAGGCAGAAAGGCAGGCAGAGAGAGAGAGAGAGAGAGAGAGAGGGAAGCAGGCTTCCTGCGGAGCAGGGAGCCCGATTCAGGGCTCGATCCCAGGACCCTGAGATCATGACCCAAGCCAAAGGCAGCAGCCCAAACCACTGAGCCACCCAGGCACCCCAATATTATACTTTTCAATATACTACTTAGAATATAAAACCTATTCTATTTGGTAAGAAGTTTACCGATTAAAAAATGGTAATTTTCTCATTGTGTCTTCCCCTCTCATTGCTTTATTTTGATTAAAAAATTTCACAATAAACATAACTGATGCTTTCCTTTTGATAGTCCCTCTGTTGGTCATATTGTATATGAGCCATGACAATTAATTTACAAAATTTATTGAGGTTTGTTGATATGTTTTATCATAACTAATTTTCCCTCCCTTATCTAGATTCCCCAGCTTTCAGACAGGTGGACACTTCAATAAACCATACCCAAGGGATGTATCAAGTACTTCTTAGACATTCTCTCAGATCCTTGAGGTCTCATTTTGCTTAATATTAACAAACTTATTTTAAAGTTTATATGGAGAGGCAAAGACTCACAATAGTCAACATAGTGTTGAAGGAGAACAAAGACTGAGGACTGACTTCAAAGTTTACCATAACGACGGGGCACCTGTGTGGCTCAGTGGGTTAAGCCTATACCTTTGGGTCAGGTCATGATCCCAGGGGCCTGGAATCGAGTCCCATATTGGGCTCTCTGCTCAGCAGGGAGCCTGCTTCTCCTCATCTCTCTCTCTGTCTGTGTCTCTGCCAATTTCTGATCTCTCTCTGTCAAATAAATAAATAAAATCTTTTTTAAAAAGTTTACCATAATGATAATTGTATGCAAGATATTGTAATACCTCAGAAAGACTAGATTTAAGGAACTGAATATATATTATCAATTATATTTATTATTTAATATAAAAGCAAAGCAATACAAGAGAGCAAAATACAACCTTTTAAACAAATGGTTCTGGAGTAATGGTGAAGATAAATGTAAATATATAAAATAAAAATAAAATAAAATAATAAAATAAAAAAATCCAGGCAGATATCATACACTATTCACAAAAATTAACTCAGATTGGATTATAAACCTAAACATGAAACATGTAGAAGGTAATATAGAAGAAAATTTAAATGACCTTGGTTTTGGAAATAACTTTAGCTACAAAAGCACAAGCACTGAATTTAAAAATGTCTACTCTGTGAAACAATGCCAAGAGAATGAAAAGGCAAAGCACAGACTATGAGAAAAAATTTGCAAAATACACATCTGGCAAAGGACTGTTAATCAAAAAGACACAAAGACCCCTTAAAACTCAACAATGGGGGAAGAACCTAATTAAAAATGAGCCAAAGACCTTAGCAGATACCTCACAAAAGAAAATATTACAGATGGCAAATAAGCATATAAAAAGATGCTTCACATCATATGTCATCAGGAAAATGCAAATTAAAACAAAAATAGAGACACGAGTACATACCCAGAATCCAGAACACTGACAACAGAACACGAAATGTTGGTGAGGATGTGGAGCAACAGGAATGTTCTTCCATGTCTATTGAGAATAAAGAATAGAAAGCAACTTGGCAGTTTCTTACAAAACTAAACATATTCTTGCCAGATGATTCAGCAGTAGCAGTTCTTGGTATTTATCCAAAGAAGATGAAATCTATACCCACAAAGATGTCTATAGTAGTTTTATTCATTACTGACAAAAGCTTGGAAGCAACCAAGATATCCTTCCATAGGTTAAAGGTCAAATAAAGTGTAGTACATGCAAACAATGGAATCTTATTTAATGCTAGAGAAATGAATTACCACGCCATGAAAAGATATGGATATAAATATTTAATAAATATTTGATTTTAGGCTTCTACCAGTCTATCAATAGTATTAGTATATTTTAACAGTGAATGCTCAGCATTCACGAATTTACCTAATAAAATATTTTGGGTTCCATATTTTAAATACTTCAACCTCTATGATTATATTCCTAATAATTTTGAATTGGGGTAAATAAACCTTAATTTTTTGTAACTTGTTTCTTATTGCGAAAGAGCTCAATGAAATTTTAGAAAATAAAAATTTATTTATTTTTTAATTTTTTAATTTTTTTTAATTTTTATTTTTTATAAACATATATTTTTATCAGTTTAGTTTACTATTGCCAAATAATTTAAAACTTTACCTTATATTCAAATACATATATTTTTCTAAATTGATTTATAGGCTACTAAAACCAAAAACTTTTAGTTATACTAGATTTCATATCATGCACTCAATGCCAGAAAGCCATCTGGCGATGACTTGTCTTAAATAGAGTTAAGATGAGTGTTATTACAATGAAAGATGGAAACAAAGATAGTTTAACAATTGAGTGTTAGATAACTTTTCTGTTTTGATCAAGTTACTAATCTACAAAAGGCTTTTATCGGTGACACACTTGGGAATTTAACAAAACTTTTAAACTAGCATGTGCGACTCATTCCTAGAAAACAACACAATCAATAACACTTTCTTTAGATGAAATCATGACTGTTTCTCCTTTTGAATAAAAAGGTAGCAACCCCAATAAGTTTATTGAACATGAAAAGTTGAAATGCTATAATGCTCCTAAGGAATTAAATGATCCAGTCATGAATTACAAAAAAAGGATATAAATTACCAACGTTTTTGTATAATTGTAATGTACAACTGCCCGTTATTGTTCAATAGTGTAGGCTTGTACAAGAACTCTATAAAAGAACTCCACTTCTAAACCGTGGAAAATATGTTCCCTTTCCCCCTATATACAACTATTAAGCCATTCATTTAGCTTTTAAAATATCCACTTAATACAGGCTTTTTACTCATTTGAACAGGCAGCAGGGCTCTATTCTTATTGCTTACATCTGAAGGATAGACTTCTAGCGTAAGAGGTAAAGCCCGTAAAGGAGCCAAATAATAACAACAAAGTACAGTTTAATGATCCCTTACAATCTGCCAGCTACCTTTCTGAGACTACTTCAATTAATAAAACATATAAAATACCTGACCACAAAGAGCTTGCATTCTTTTGAAATATAATAGTGAAATAAACCAATAATAGAGGGGCACCTCGGTGGCTCAGTCCATCGAGTGACTGCCTTTGGCTTGGTTCATGATCTCAGGGTCCTGGGATGTAACTCCCCAGCAGGCTGTCTAGGCAGTGGGGTGTTTTCTTCTTCCTCTGCGCCCCCTCCCAATTCTCTTTCTCTCTGTCTCCAATAAGGAAATAAACCAGTAATAGAATAATCATTGATGGTTTATGCTGATAAGTGTTACAAAGAAATACAAGAAAGGTAAAAGCCATTGGAGAATGCTGGTATGAAAGTTAATTTTATTTTGTGTTGCGTGGTTATATCTCATTTATGACATGTTATTTGCATAAAGACCCAGGAAGTGAAGGAGATATGTCACCAAAAGGATATGGATGGCTTATAAGCACATGGCAAATTTCTCAACATTTAGACATTAAAGAAATACAAATTAAAATCATAATGAGACATGCTTACATATCTATTAAAATGGCTAAAATTATAAAGGCTAATTGTACTTCGTCTGAGCTAGATTGAGAAGCAACAAAAAATCTAAACTGTTGTTGGCATATATCATGATACCATCACTTTGGAAAATAGTTTGAAAATTTTTTAAATGCAAAATATGTTGCAGTTACACAAATAGCCATTTTACTTCTAGGCATTTAATCAAGAGAAACAAACGCTATGTTTGTACAAGGACTTGTATATGAATTTCGTAGCAGCTTTTTTTTAAGAATTGAAAACAGTGGAAATGTTCATCAATGTCCATCAATAGAGCAAAGACAAATTATGATCTAATCATTAAAAAGATTACTATTCAACATCAAAATGAACTATTTACAATTGGAGATTCTCAAAGTAATGATGCTGAGAAAAGAAAAGCCAGGCAATGAATAGTATATACTGTGTGATTCCATGACTATAAAAAAATCTAAAAAAAAAAAAAAATCTTGAAAATACAATTTTATATATAGTCACAGTCATCAAATATATTGGTGTGATTTTAGTGCCTTCTTCTGTGCTCCCATAGCTTTCTACACTTGGATCTCCAAGCATTTGTTACACCATGTGAAAATATGAACTCTTTTTCTTTATTCTGTCTTACCAGAATAAGAATCCTTGAAATTTTATGGACATTTGAACTCTCAGTTATTAGTAGAAATTCTATCACACAGTAAGTTTTCAAATATAAAGCCACAGTTTTACAATGACTTCTAAGCTTTTACATGATCTAGCCACTCATTTAACCTCTGTGATCTCTTTCCCTGCTACTCTTCAGTCCCTCACAGTGGCCTCCTTGCTATTCCTCAGATCTGCCAGGCATGATCCAACCTAATGGCCTTCAAGATAGCCAATTCCTTTGTCTGGAGTGACCTTATTGCTGATAGTTCTGGGCAAATTCATCACCTTTCCATACGTTTGTTCAATTGTCAGCTTCATTGTAACTAACCCGATCTTCCTATTAAAATTCTTACCTCCCCATCCCCTGCCTAGCAACCTTGATTTTTCTCATCCTGATCTAATTTTTCTCTTTCCCCATTGCACTCATCATTTTTGAATGCACTATGCAATTTTTATTCAGGTTTATAGCTTTTAATTGTCTCACCCATTAAAATAAACGTTCTACAAATCCAAGTATTTCATTTACCAGTGTAGTCTGAAGTAATATCTGCCATATAATAGACAGTAGACAATTGGTAAATTTCAGAATAAATTAATGTTGAGAATATACTGAATTTCATAAGTCATTTCAATATTTTTTTCAAAAAATAAACTATGTAAAACATACCTTAAATTTACTTTCAAAATATTTTAGAGCATATAATGAACAAAAGAAGACAAAAGAAGACAAAAAAACCCAAAATAAGCAAAAGCCTCAAAGAAACAATCATATGAATAACCATTTCAAACCTACTTAAAAATTGCATAATACCACACTCCTAGATCCTCTCTGAATGCTCTAAAATAACCCTTCAAAAGAAATACATTTTTTAAAATTACAGATTTTTTGGCAAATAATTTAATAAAATAAAAATTTCATTCATCTATGTAGATCATAATAAATGTTTTTAATAAGCATAAAATTATAACTCTGAAGTGTGCTAAAATGAAACCACCTGCTAAGGGTGAGAGAACAAAAATAAACATCATTTTTCCAAATAAGAGGAATTTATTACCTTTGAATCAAAGCATGTGGATTTGTTCAAAGTGGCAATAAAGGAATATGGAAACACAATCCATAGAAAGTCATATTTTAGATTTCTAAAAGACTTCAAAGTGAAGAGTATACATTTTTTAAATGCTACATAATGCTACATAATGACAAGATGACAGGTTGTGACAAATAGCATTTTAAAAGCTCTACTCATAATGGAACTGAAAGTGTCATTTCCCTATAATTTTATATATGTCATTAATTTACTATATTTGGATACAACACATTACCAAACAGATGTTCATCAAAGACTAAATCATTTTTAATGGAACATAATAATTTGAACCTACATCTATTAATCATTTTTTTCGATCTAACATTTATAGTCTCGCTAAACAATTGATCAGATATTGACAAATTTAAAAAAAATATAGGATAAAAAGTCGTGTTTGGAAAAGTAGATTTTCTTTGAAATTTGCATTTAAATGAAAATATTGCTGATATTTTTAAGACTTTAAATGTAATTTTATATATATCTGACCTATCAGATGATATAAAATTTTTGGAGAAAATATGACATATTTTTTTGATCTTGGTTGAAGGTATTAATAAAGAGCAACTGCTTGTATTATTTGTATTGTGATATCTTAGTTAATAAACATGAATAACTGGTATAAAATATGGTTTTTTTAAAGTTTATTTATTTACTTGACAGAGATCACAGGAAGGCAGAGGGGCAGGCAGAGAGAGAGGAATGGAAGCAGGCTCCCTGCTGAGCAGAGAGCCCACTGTGGGACTCAATCCCAGGAACCTGGAATCATAACAAAGAAATGATGATAAATTCCTTAAAAGACTCAAAGTTGTTCTTGACTGGTACGTTTCAAGCTCTATTCCTGGTTTGAGGACAGTTTTTAACAGGCTTGTCACTGTAGAAATCAGCTGGATGTTTAGAGGCTATCAGAACTGTGCAAAAACCTTGAAGGGGTAAAGATTGAAAATCCTTTAGAGAGATTAGCTCCCTAAGGCATTACTCATCCACACATTTTCCTCCAAACAATTAAGGCTGATGGATGAGGGGCACCTGAGGGGCTCTCTCATCACGTGGGTGGTGGGTTAAGCCTCTGCCTTCATCTCAAGTCATGGTCTCTGGGTCCTGGGATCCAGCCCCACATCCGGCTCTGCTCAAAAGGAAGCCTGCTTCCCTCCCTGCTTGCCTGCCTCTCTGCTTACTTGTAATCTCTCTCTCTCTCTCTCTCTCTCTCTCTCTCTCTCTCTCTCTGTGTCCAATAAATAAATAAAATCTTAAAAAAAAGGCTGATGGATGATAAATTATGAAAACTGCTCCCTCCAAATGATGCTTCTTCATAAGGTTTTAAGAATTTAAAATTGTAAGAATTTAAAATTGAAACTTGATCGTAGGATTTATCTTATACAATAACAACAAGTGATGGCAGTTATTATTAGTTCTGAAGTATTTGTGATTCTGAATTCTTGGCCTCATTAGTAAATTTATTTTTAATAAATTATTTAATATATAATAATATATATAATATATATTATATATAACATATATAATATATATAATAAATTCATTCATTCATTCATTATTTATTTATTTATTATTTATTATTATAATTTATTCATTTATTAACTCAAACACAAGAAAATGAATGACCTGATTGAAAAATTGGCAAGGACTGGAACAGACACCTCACTTAAGAAGATATTGAGATGGCAATAATGATATGAACAGATGCTGTGATGATCCACAGCATGTCTAATTAAGGAATTGTAAATTAAAAGAACATGAGGGGCGCCTGGATGGCTTAGTGGGTTAAGCCGCTGCCTTTGGATCAGGTCATGATCTCAGGGTCCTGGGATCGAGTTCCACGTTGGGCTCTCTGCTCAGGAGGAGCCTGCTTCCCTTTCTCTCTCTCTCTGACTGCCTCTCCGTCTTCTTGTGATCTCTCTCTGTCAAATAAATAAATAAAATCTTTTTTAAAAATAAATAAATAAATAAGACAATGATCTATCACTACACATCTATTAGAATGGCTAAAATCCAAAATACTGACAACATAAAATGCTTTTGACGATGAGGAACAAGAGAAACTCTCATTCATTCACCTAAAGGATATGGATGGCTTATAAGCACATGACAAATTTCTCAACATTTAGACATTAAAGAAATACAAATTAAAATCATAATGAGACATGCTTACATATCTATTAGAATGGCTAAAATTATAAAGGCTAATTGTACTTCGTCTGAGCTAGATTGAGAAGCAACAAAAAATCTAAACTGTTGCTGGCATATATCATGATACCACCACTTTGGAAAATAGTTTGAAAATTTTTTTAAATGCAAAATACGTTGCAGTTACACCAATAGCCATTTTACTTCTACACATTTAACCAAGAGAAACAAACGCTATGTTCGTACAAGGACTTGTATATGAATTTCATAGCAGCTTTATTTTTAAGAATTGAAAACAGTAGAAATGTTCATCAATGTCCATCAATAGAGCAAAGACAAATTATGATCTATTCATTAAAGAGATTACTATTCAACATCAAAATGAACTATTTACAATTGGAGATTCTCAAAGTAATGGTGCTGAGAAAAGAAAAGCCAGGCAATGAATAGAATATACTGTGTGATTCCATGACTATAAAAAAAATCTAGAAAATACAAATTTACATAAAGTCACAGTCATCAAATATATTGGTGTGATTTTAGTGCCTTCTTCTGTGCTCCCATAGCTTCCTACACTTGGATCTCCAAGCATTTGTTACACCATGTGAAAATATGAACTCTTTTTCTTTATTCTGTCTTACCAGAATAAGAATCCTTGAAATTTTATGGACATTTGAACTCTCAGTTATTAGTAGAAATTCTATCACACAGTAAGTTTTCAAATATAAAGCCACAGTTTTACAATGACTTCTAAGCTTTTACATGATCTAGCCACTCATTTAACCTCTGTGATCTCTTTCCCTGCTACTCTTCAGTCCCTCACAGTGGCCTCCTTGCTATTCCTCAGATCTGCCAGGCATGATCCAACCTAATGGCCTTCAAGATAGCCAATTCCTTTGTCTGGAGTGACCTTATTGCTGATAGTTCTGGGCAAATTCATCACCTTTCCATACGTTTGTTCAATTGTCAGCTTCATTGTAACTAACCCGATCTTCCTATTAAAATTCTTACCTCCCCATCCCCTGCCTAGCAACCTTGATTTTTCTCATCCTGATCTAATTTTTCTCTTTCCCCATTGCACTCATCATTTTTGAATGCACTATGCAATTTTTATTCAGGTTTATAGCTTTTAATTGTCTCACCCATTAAAATAAACGTTCTACAAATCCAAGTATTTCATTTACCAGTGTAGTCTGAAGTAATATCTGCCATATAATAGACAGTAGACAATTGGTAAATTTCAGAATAAATTAATGTTGAGAATATACTGAATTTCATAAGTCATTTCAATATTTTTTTCAAAAAATAAACTATGTAAAACATACCTTAAATTTACTTTCAAAATATTTTAGAGCATATAATGAACAAAAGAAGACAAAAGAAGACAAAAAAACCCAAAATAAGCAAAAGCCTCAAAGAAACAATCATATGAATAACCATTTCAAACCTACTTAAAAATTGCATAATACCACACTCCTAGATCCTCTCTGAATGCTCTAAAATAACCCTTCAAAAGAAATACATTTTTTAAAATTACAGATTTTTTGGCAAATAATTTAATAAAATAAAAATTTCATTCATCTATGTAGATCATAATAAATGTTTTTAATAAGCATAAAATTATAACTCTGAAGTGTGCTAAAATGAAACCACCTGCTAAGGGTGAGAGAACAAAAATAAACATCATTTTTCCAAATAAGAGGAATTTATTACCTTTGAATCAAAGCATGTGGATTTGTTCAAAGTGGCAATAAACGAATATGGAAACACAATCCATAGAAAGTCATATTTTAGATTTCTAAAAGACTTCAAAGTGAAGAGTATACATTTTTTAAATGCTACATAATGCTACATAATGACAAGATGACAGGTTGTGACAAATAGCATTTTAAAAGCTCTACTCATAATGGAACGGAAAGTGTCATTTCCCTATAATTTTATATATGTCATTAATTTACTATATTTGGATACAACACATTACCAAACAGATGTTCATCAAAGACTAAATCATTTTTAATGGAACATAATAATTTGAACCTACATCTATTAATCATTTTTTTCGATCTAACATTTATAGTCTCGCTAAACAATTGATCAGATATTGACAAATTTAAAAAAAATATAGGATAAAAAGTCGTGTTTGGAAAAGTAGATTTTCTTTGAAATTTGCATTTAAATGAAAATATTGCTGATATTTTTAAGACTTTAAATGTAATTTTATATATATCTGACCTATCAGATGATATAAAATTTTTGGAGAAAATATGACATATTTTTTTGATCTTGGTTGAAGGTATTAATAAAGAGCAACTGCTTGTATTATTTGTATTGTGATATCTTAGTTAATAAACATGAATAACTGGTATAAAATATGGTTTTTTTAAAGTTTATTTATTTACTTGACAGAGATCACAGGAAGGCAGAGGGGCAGGCAGAGAGAGAGGAATGGAAGCAGGCTCCCTGCTGAGCAGAGAGCCCACTGTGGGACTCAATCCCAGGAACCTGGAATCATAACAAAGAAATGATGATAAATTCCTTAAAAGACTCAAAGTTGTTCTTGACTGGTACGTTTCAAGCTCTATTCCTGGTTTGAGGACAGTTTTTAACAGGCTTGTCACTGTAGAAATCAGCTGGATGTTTAGAGGCTATCAGAACTGTGCAAAAACCTTGAAGGGGTAAAGATTGAAAATCCTTTAGAGAGATTAGCTCCCTAAGGCATTACTCATCCACACATTTTCCTCCAAACAATTAAGGCTGATGGATGAGGGGCACCTGAGGGGCTCTCTCATCACGTGGGTGGTGGGTTAAGCCTCTGCCTTCATCTCAAGTCATGGTCTCTGGGTCCTGGGATCCAGCCCCACATCCGGCTCTGCTCAAAAGGAAGCCTGCTTCCCTCCCTGCTTGCCTGCCTCTCTGCTTACTTGTAATCTCTCTCTCTCTCTCTCTCTCTCTCTCTCTCTCTCTGTGTCCAATAAATAAATAAAATCTTAAAAAAAAGGCTGATGGATGATAAATTATGAAAACTGCTCCCTCCAAATGATGCTTCTTCATAAGGTTTTAAGAATTTAAAATTGTAAGAATTTAAAATTGAAACTTGATCGTAGGATTTATCTTATACAATAACAACAAGTGATGGCAGTTATTATTAGTTCTGAAGTATTTGTGATTCTGAATTCTTGGCCTCATTAGTAAATTTATTTTTAATAAATTATTTAATATATAATAATATATATAATATATATTATATATAACATATATAATATATATAATAAATTCATTCATTCATTCATTATTTATTTATTTATTATTTATTATTATAATTTATTCATTTATTAACTCAAACACAAGAAAATGAATGACCTGATTGAAAAATTGGCAAGGACTGGAACAGACACCTCACTTAAGAAGATATTGAGATGGCAATAATGATATGAACAGATGCTGTGATGATCCACAGCATGTCTAATTAAGGAATTGTAAATTAAAAGAACATGAGGGGCGCCTGGATGGCTTAGTGGGTTAAGCCGCTGCCTTTGGATCAGGTCATGATCTCAGGGTCCTGGGATCGAGTTCCACGTTGGGCTCTCTGCTCAGGAGGAGCCTGCTTCCCTTTCTCTCTCTCTCTGACTGCCTCTCCGTCTTCTTGTGATCTCTCTCTGTCAAATAAATAAATAAAATCTTTTTTAAAAATAAATAAATAAATAAGACAATGATCTATCACTACACATCTATTAGAATGGCTAAAATCCAAAATACTGACAACATAAAATGCTTTTGACGATGAGGAACAAGAGAAACTCTCATTCATTCACCTAAAGGATATGGATGGCTTATAAGCACATGACAAATTTCTCAACATTTAGACATTAAAGAAATACAAATTAAAATCATAATGAGACATGCTTACATATCTATTAGAATGGCTAAAATTATAAAGGCTAATTGTACTTCGTCTGAGCTAGATTGAGAAGCAACAAAAAATCTAAACTGTTGCTGGCATATATCATGATACCACCACTTTGGAAAATAGTTTGAAAATTTTTTTAAATGCAAAATACGTTGCAGTTACACCAATAGCCATTTTACTTCTACACATTTAACCAAGAGAAACAAACGCTATGTTCGTACAAGGACTTGTATATGAATTTCATAGCAGCTTTATTTTTAAGAATTGAAAACAGTAGAAATGTTCATCAATGTCCATCAATAGAGCAAAGACAAATTATGATCTATTCATTAAAGAGATTACTATTCAACATCAAAATGAACTATTTACAATTGGAGATTCTCAAAGTAATGGTGCTGAGAAAAGAAAAGCCAGGCAATGAATAGAATATACTGTGTGATTCCATGACTATAAAAAAAATCTAGAAAATACAAATTTACATAAAGTCACAGTCATCAAATATATTGGTGTGATTTTAGTGCCTTCTTCTGTGCTCCCATAGCTTCCTACACTTGGATCTCCAAGCATTTGTTACACCATGTGAAAATATGAACTCTTTTTCTTTATTCTGTCTTACCAGAATAAGAATCCTTGAAATTTTATGGACATTTGAACTCTCAGTTATTAGTAGAAATTCTATCACACAGTAAGTTTTCAAATATAAAGCCACAGTTTTACAATGACTTCTAAGCTTTTACATGATCTAGCCACTCATTTAACCTCTGTGATCTCTTTCCCTGCTACTCTTCAGTCCCTCACAGTGGCCTCCTTGCTATTCCTCAGATCTGCCAGGCATGATCCAACCTAATGGCCTTCAAGATAGCCAATTCCTTTGTCTGGAGTGACCTTATTGCTGATAGTTCTGGGCAAATTCATCACCTTTCCATACGTTTGTTCAATTGTCAGCTTCATTGTAACTAACCCGATCTTCCTATTAAAATTCTTACCTCCCCATCCCCTGCCTAGCAACCTTGATTTTTCTCATCCTGATCTAATTTTTCTCTTTCCCCATTGCACTCATCATTTTTGAATGCACTATGCAATTTTTATTCAGGTTTATAGCTTTTAATTGTCTCACCCATTAAAATAAACGTTCTACAAATCCAAGTATTTCATTTACCAGTGTAGTCTGAAGTAATATCTGCCATATAATAGACAGTAGACAATTGGTAAATTTCAGAATAAATTAATGTTGAGAATATACTGAATTTCATAAGTCATTTCAATATTTTTTTCAAAAAATAAACTATGTAAAACATACCTTAAATTTACTTTCAAAATATTTTAGAGCATATAATGAACAAAAGAAGACAAAAGAAGACAAAAAAACCCAAAATAAGCAAAAGCCTCAAAGAAACAATCATATGAATAACCATTTCAAACCTACTTAAAAATTGCATAATACCACACTCCTAGATCCTCTCTGAATGCTCTAAAATAACCCTTCAAAAGAAATACATTTTTTAAAATTACAGATTTTTTGGCAAATAATTTAATAAAATAAAAATTTCATTCATCTATGTAGATCATAATAAATGTTTTTAATAAGCATAAAATTATAACTCTGAAGTGTGCTAAAATGAAACCACCTGCTAAGGGTGAGAGAACAAAAATAAACATCATTTTTCCAAATAAGAGGAATTTATTACCTTTGAATCAAAGCATGTGGATTTGTTCAAAGTGGCAATAAAGGAATATGGAAACACAATCCATAGAAAGTCATATTTTAGATTTCTAAAAGACTTCAAAGTGAAGAGTATACATTTTTTAAATGCTACATAATGCTACATAATGACAAGATGACAGGTTGTGACAAATAGCATTTTAAAAGCTCTACTCATAATGGAACTGAAAGTGTCATTTCCCTATAATTTTATATATGTCATTAATTTACTATATTTGGATACAACACATTACCAAACAGATGTTCATCAAAGACTAAATCATTTTTAATGGAACATAATAATTTGAACCTACATCTATTAATCATTTTTTTCGATCTAACATTTATAGTCTCGCTAAACAATTGATCAGATATTGACAAATTTAAAAAAAATATAGGATAAAAAGTCGTGTTTGGAAAAGTAGATTTTCTTTGAAATTTGCATTTAAATGAAAATATTGCTGATATTTTTAAGACTTTAAATGTAATTTTATATATATCTGACCTATCAGATGATATAAAATTTTTGGAGAAAATATGACATATTTTTTTGATCTTGGTTGAAGGTATTAATAAAGAGCAACTGCTTGTATTATTTGTATTGTGATATCTTAGTTAATAAACATGAATAACTGGTATAAAATATGGTTTTTTTAAAGTTTATTTATTTACTTGACAGAGATCACAGGAAGGCAGAGGGGCAGGCAGAGAGAGAGGAATGGAAGCAGGCTCCCTGCTGAGCAGAGAGCCCACTGTGGGACTCAATCCCAGGAACCTGGAATCATAACAAAGAAATGATGATAAATTCCTTAAAAGACTCAAAGTTGTTCTTGACTGGTACGTTTCAAGCTCTATTCCTGGTTTGAGGACAGTTTTTAACAGGCTTGTCACTGTAGAAATCAGCTGGATGTTTAGAGGCTATCAGAACTGTGCAAAAACCTTGAAGGGGTAAAGATTGAAAATCCTTTAGAGAGATTAGCTCCCTAAGGCATTACTCATCCACACATTTTCCTCCAAACAATTAAGGCTGATGGATGAGGGGCACCTGAGGGGCTCTCTCATCACGTGGGTGGTGGGTTAAGCCTCTGCCTTCATCTCAAGTCATGGTCTCTGGGTCCTGGGATCCAGCCCCACATCCGGCTCTGCTCAAAAGGAAGCCTGCTTCCCTCCCTGCTTGCCTGCCTCTCTGCTTACTTGTAATCTCTCTCTCTCTCTCTCTCTCTCTCTCTCTCTCTCTCTGTGTCCAATAAATAAATAAAATCTTAAAAAAAAGGCTGATGGATGATAAATTATGAAAACTGCTCCCTCCAAATGATGCTTCTTCATAAGGTTTTAAGAATTTAAAATTGTAAGAATTTAAAATTGAAACTTGATCGTAGGATTTATCTTATACAATAACAACAAGTGATGGCAGTTATTATTAGTTCTGAAGTATTTGTGATTCTGAATTCTTGGCCTCATTAGTAAATTTATTTTTAATAAATTATTTAATATATAATAATATATATAATATATATTATATATAACATATATAATATATATAATAAATTCATTCATTCATTCATTATTTATTTATTTATTATTTATTATTATAATTTATTCATTTATTAACTCAAACACAAGAAAATGAATGACCTGATTGAAAAATTGGCAAGGACTGGAACAGACACCTCACTTAAGAAGATATTGAGATGGCAATAATGATATGAACAGATGCTGTGATGATCCACAGCATGTCTAATTAAGGAATTGTAAATTAAAAGAACATGAGGGGCGCCTGGATGGCTTAGTGGGTTAAGCCGCTGCCTTTGGATCAGGTCATGATCTCAGGGTCCTGGGATCGAGTTCCACGTTGGGCTCTCTGCTCAGGAGGAGCCTGCTTCCCTTTCTCTCTCTCTCTGACTGCCTCTCCGTCTTCTTGTGATCTCTCTCTGTCAAATAAATAAATAAAATCTTTTTTAAAAATAAATAAATAAATAAGACAATGATCTATCACTACACATCTATTAGAATGGCTAAAATCCAAAATACTGACAACATAAAATGCTTTTGACGATGAGGAACAAGAGAAACTCTCATTCATTCACCTAAAGGATATGGATGGCTTATAAGCACATGACAAATTTCTCAACATTTAGACATTAAAGAAATACAAATTAAAATCATAATGAGACATGCTTACATATCTATTAGAATGGCTAAAATTATAAAGGCTAATTGTACTTCGTCTGAGCTAGATTGAGAAGCAACAAAAAATCTAAACTGTTGCTGGCATATATCATGATACCACCACTTTGGAAAATAGTTTGAAAATTTTTTTAAATGCAAAATACGTTGCAGTTACACCAATAGCCATTTTACTTCTACACATTTAACCAAGAGAAACAAACGCTATGTTCGTACAAGGACTTGTATATGAATTTCATAGCAGCTTTATTTTTAAGAATTGAAAACAGTAGAAATGTTCATCAATGTCCATCAATAGAGCAAAGACAAATTATGATCTATTCATTAAAGAGATTACTATTCAACATCAAAATGAACTATTTACAATTGGAGATTCTCAAAGTAATGGTGCTGAGAAAAGAAAAGCCAGGCAATGAATAGAATATACTGTGTGATTCCATGACTATAAAAAAAATCTAGAAAATACAAATTTACATAAAGTCACAGTCATCAAATATATTGGTGTGATTTTAGTGCCTTCTTCTGTGCTCCCATAGCTTCCTACACTTGGATCTCCAAGCATTTGTTACACCATGTGAAAATATGAACTCTTTTTCTTTATTCTGTCTTACCAGAATAAGAATCCTTGAAATTTTATGGACATTTGAACTCTCAGTTATTAGTAGAAATTCTATCACACAGTAAGTTTTCAAATATAAAGCCACAGTTTTACAATGACTTCTAAGCTTTTACATGATCTAGCCACTCATTTAACCTCTGTGATCTCTTTCCCTGCTACTCTTCAGTCCCTCACAGTGGCCTCCTTGCTATTCCTCAGATCTGCCAGGCATGATCCAACCTAATGGCCTTCAAGATAGCCAATTCCTTTGTCTGGAGTGACCTTATTGCTGATAGTTCTGGGCAAATTCATCACCTTTCCATACGTTTGTTCAATTGTCAGCTTCATTGTAACTAACCCGATCTTCCTATTAAAATTCTTACCTCCCCATCCCCTGCCTAGCAACCTTGATTTTTCTCATCCTGATCTAATTTTTCTCTTTCCCCATTGCACTCATCATTTTTGAATGCACTATGCAATTTTTATTCAGGTTTATAGCTTTTAATTGTCTCACCCATTAAAATAAACGTTCTACAAATCCAAGTATTTCATTTACCAGTGTAGTCTGAAGTAATATCTGCCATATAATAGACAGTAGACAATTGGTAAATTTCAGAATAAATTAATGTTGAGAATATACTGAATTTCATAAGTCATTTCAATATTTTTTTCAAAAAATAAACTATGTAAAACATACCTTAAATTTACTTTCAAAATATTTTAGAGCATATAATGAACAAAAGAAGACAAAAGAAGACAAAAAAACCCAAAATAAGCAAAAGCCTCAAAGAAACAATCATATGAATAACCATTTCAAACCTACTTAAAAATTGCATAATACCACACTCCTAGATCCTCTCTGAATGCTCTAAAATAACCCTTCAAAAGAAATACATTTTTTAAAATTACAGATTTTTTGGCAAATAATTTAATAAAATAAAAATTTCATTCATCTATGTAGATCATAATAAATGTTTTTAATAAGCATAAAATTATAACTCTGAAGTGTGCTAAAATGAAACCACCTGCTAAGGGTGAGAGAACAAAAATAAACATCATTTTTCCAAATAAGAGGAATTTATTACCTTTGAATCAAAGCATGAGGATTTGTTCAAAGTGGCAATAAAGGAATATGGAAACACAATCCATAGAAAGTCATATTTTAGATTTCTAAAAGACTTCAAAGTGAAGAGTATACATTTTTTAAATGCTACATAATGCTACATAATGACAAGATGACAGGTTGTGACAAATAGCATTTTAAAAGCTCTACTCATAATGGAACTGAAAGTGTCATTTCCCTATAATTTTATATATGTCATTAATTTACTATATTTGGATACAACACATTACCAAACAGATGTTCATCAAAGACTAAATCATTTTTAATGGAACATAATAATTTGAACCTACATCTATTAATCATTTTTTTCGATCTAACATTTATAGTCTCGCTAAACAATTGATCAGATATTGACAAATTTAAAAAAAATATAGGATAAAAAGTCGTGTTTGGAAAAGTAGATTTTCTTTGAAATTTGCATTTAAATGAAAATATTGCTGATATTTTTAAGACTTTAAATGTAATTTTATATATATCTGACCTATCAGATGATATAAAATTTTTGGAGAAAATATGACATATTTTTTTGATCTTGGTTGAAGGTATTAATAAAGAGCAACTGCTTGTATTATTTGTATTGTGATATCTTAGTTAATAAACATGAATAACTGGTATAAAATATGGTTTTTTTAAAGTTTATTTATTTACTTGACAGAGATCACAGGAAGGCAGAGGGGCAGGCAGAGAGAGAGGAATGGAAGCAGGCTCCCTGCTGAGCAGAGAGCCCACTGTGGGACTCAATCCCAGGAACCTGGAATCATAACAAAGAAATGATGATAAATTCCTTAAAAGACTCAAAGTTGTTCTTGACTGGTACGTTTCAAGCTCTATTCCTGGTTTGAGGACAGTTTTTAACAGGCTTGTCACTGTAGAAATCAGCTGGATGTTTAGAGGCTATCAGAACTGTGCAAAAACCTTGAAGGGGTAAAGATTGAAAATCCTTTAGAGAGATTAGCTCCCTAAGGCATTACTCATCCACACATTTTCCTCCAAACAATTAAGGCTGATGGATGAGGGGCACCTGAGGGGCTCTCTCATCACGTGGGTGGTGGGTTAAGCCTCTGCCTTCATCTCAAGTCATGGTCTCTGGGTCCTGGGATCCAGCCCCACATCCGGCTCTGCTCAAAAGGAAGCCTGCTTCCCTCCCTGCTTGCCTGCCTCTCTGCTTACTTGTAATCTCTCTCTCTCTCTCTCTCTCTCTCTCTCTCTCTCTGTGTCCAATAAATAAATAAAATCTTAAAAAAAAGGCTGATGGATGATAAATTATGAAAACTGCTCCCTCCAAATGATGCTTCTTCATAAGGTTTTAAGAATTTAAAATTGTAAGAATTTAAAATTGAAACTTGATCGTAGGATTTATCTTATACAATAACAACAAGTGATGGCAGTTATTATTAGTTCTGAAGTATTTGTGATTCTGAATTCTTGGCCTCATTAGTAAATTTATTTTTAATAAATTATTTAATATATAATAATATATATAATATATATTATATATAACATATATAATATATATAATAAATTCATTCATTCATTCATTCATTATTTATTTATTTATTATTTATTATTATAATTTATTCATTTATTAACTCAAACACAAGAAAATGAATGACCTGATTGAAAAATTGGCAAGGACTGGAACAGACACCTCACTTAAGAAGATATTGAGATGGCAATAATGATATGAACAGATGCTGTGATGATCCACAGCATGTCTAATTAAGGAATTGTAAATTAAAAGAACATGAGGGGCGCCTGGATGGCTTAGTGGGTTAAGCCGCTGCCTTTGGATCAGGTCATGATCTCAGGGTCCTGGGATCGAGTTCCACGTTGGGCTCTCTGCTCAGGAGGAGCCTGCTTCCCTTTCTCTCTCTCTCTGACTGCCTCTCCGTCTTCTTGTGATCTCTCTCTGTCAAATAAATAAATAAAATCTTTTTTAAAAATAAATAAATAAATAAGACAATGATCTATCACTACACATCTATTAGAATGGCTAAAATCCAAAATACTGACAACATAAAATGCTTTTGACGATGAGGAACAAGAGAAACTCTCATTCATTCACCTAAAGGATATGGATGGCTTATAAGCACATGACAAATTTCTCAACATTTAGACATTAAAGAAATACAAATTAAAATCATAATGAGACATGCTTACATATCTATTAGAATGGCTAAAATTATAAAGGCTAATTGTACTTCGTCTGAGCTAGATTGAGAAGCAACAAAAAATCTAAACTGTTGCTGGCATATATCATGATACCACCACTTTGGAAAATAGTTTGAAAATTTTTTTAAATGCAAAATACGTTGCAGTTACACCAATAGCCATTTTACTTCTACACATTTAACCAAGAGAAACAAACGCTATGTTCGTACAAGGACTTGTATATGAATTTCATAGCAGCTTTATTTTTAAGAATTGAAAACAGTAGAAATGTTCATCAATGTCCATCAATAGAGCAAAGACAAATTATGATCTATTCATTAAAGAGATTACTATTCAACATCAAAATGAACTATTTACAATTGGAGATTCTCAAAGTAATGGTGCTGAGAAAAGAAAAGCCAGGCAATGAATAGAATATACTGTGTGATTCCATGACTATAAAAAAAATCTAGAAAATACAAATTTACATAAAGTCACAGTCATCAAATATATTGGTGTGATTTTAGTGCCTTCTTCTGTGCTCCCATAGCTTCCTACACTTGGATCTCCAAGCATTTGTTACACCATGTGAAAATATGAACTCTTTTTCTTTATTCTGTCTTACCAGAATAAGAATCCTTGAAATTTTATGGACATTTGAACTCTCAGTTATTAGTAGAAATTCTATCACACAGTAAGTTTTCAAATATAAAGCCACAGTTTTACAATGACTTCTAAGCTTTTACATGATCTAGCCACTCATTTAACCTCTGTGATCTCTTTCCCTGCTACTCTTCAGTCCCTCACAGTGGCCTCCTTGCTATTCCTCAGATCTGCCAGGCATGATCCAACCTAATGGCCTTCAAGATAGCCAATTCCTTTGTCTGGAGTGACCTTATTGCTGATAGTTCTGGGCAAATTCATCACCTTTCCATACGTTTGTTCAATTGTCAGCTTCATTGTAACTAACCCGATCTTCCTATTAAAATTCTTACCTCCCCATCCCCTGCCTAGCAACCTTGATTTTTCTCATCCTGATCTAATTTTTCTCTTTCCCCATTGCACTCATCATTTTTGAATGCACTATGCAATTTTTATTCAGGTTTATAGCTTTTAATTGTCTCACCCATTAAAATAAACGTTCTACAAATCCAAGTATTTCATTTACCAGTGTAGTCTGAAGTAATATCTGCCATATAATAGACAGTAGACAATTGGTAAATTTCAGAATAAATTAATGTTGAGAATATACTGAATTTCATAAGTCATTTCAATATTTTTTTCAAAAAATAAACTATGTAAAACATACCTTAAATTTACTTTCAAAATATTTTAGAGCATATAATGAACAAAAGAAGACAAAAGAAGACAAAAAAACCCAAAATAAGCAAAAGCCTCAAAGAAACAATCATATGAATAACCATTTCAAACCTACTTAAAAATTGCATAATACCACACTCCTAGATCCTCTCTGAATGCTCTAAAATAACCCTTCAAAAGAAATACATTTTTTAAAATTACAGATTTTTTGGCAAATAATTTAATAAAATAAAAATTTCATTCATCTATGTAGATCATAATAAATGTTTTTAATAAGCATAAAATTATAACTCTGAAGTGTGCTAAAATGAAACCACCTGCTAAGGGTGAGAGAACAAAAATAAACATCATTTTTCCAAATAAGAGGAATTTATTACCTTTGAATCAAAGCATGTGGATTTGTTCAAAGTGGCAATAAAGGAATATGGAAACACAATCCATAGAAAGTCATATTTTAGATTTCTAAAAGACTTCAAAGTGAAGAGTATACATTTTTTAAATGCTACATAATGCTACATAATGACAAGATGACAGGTTGTGACAAATAGCATTTTAAAAGCTCTACTCATAATGGAACTGAAAGTGTCATTTCCCTATAATTTTATATATGTCATTAATTTACTATATTTGGATACAACACATTACCAAACAGATGTTCATCAAAGACTAAATCATTTTTAATGGAACATAATAATTTGAACCTACATCTATTAATCATTTTTTTCGATCTAACATTTATAGTCTCGCTAAACAATTGATCAGATATTGACAAATTTAAAAAAAATATAGGATAAAAAGTCGTGTTTGGAAAAGTAGATTTTCTTTGAAATTTGCATTTAAATGAAAATATTGCTGATATTTTTAAGACTTTAAATGTAATTTTATATATATCTGACCTATCAGATGATATAAAATTTTTGGAGAAAATATGACATATTTTTTTGATCTTGGTTGAAGGTATTAATAAAGAGCAACTGCTTGTATTATTTGTATTGTGATATCTTAGTTAATAAACATGAATAACTGGTATAAAATATGGTTTTTTTAAAGTTTATTTATTTACTTGACAGAGATCACAGGAAGGCAGAGGGGCAGGCAGAGAGAGAGGAATGGAAGCAGGCTCCCTGCTGAGCAGAGAGCCCACTGTGGGACTCAATCCCAGGAACCTGGAATCATAACAAAGAAATGATGATAAATTCCTTAAAAGACTCAAAGTTGTTCTTGACTGGTACGTTTCAAGCTCTATTCCTGGTTTGAGGACAGTTTTTAACAGGCTTGTCACTGTAGAAATCAGCTGGATGTTTAGAGGCTATCAGAACTGTGCAAAAACCTTGAAGGGGTAAAGATTGAAAATCCTTTAGAGAGATTAGCTCCCTAAGGCATTACTCATCCACACATTTTCCTCCAAACAATTAAGGCTGATGGATGAGGGGCACCTGAGGGGCTCTCTCATCACGTGGGTGGTGGGTTAAGCCTCTGCCTTCATCTCAAGTCATGGTCTCTGGGTCCTGGGATCCAGCCCCACATCCGGCTCTGCTCAAAAGGAAGCCTGCTTCCCTCCCTGCTTGCCTGCCTCTCTGCTTACTTGTAATCTCTCTCTCTCTCTCTCTCTCTCTCTCTCTCTGTGTCCAATAAATAAATAAAATCTTAAAAAAAAGGCTGATGGATGATAAATTATGAAAACTGCTCCCTCCAAATGATGCTTCTTCATAAGGTTTTAAGAATTTAAAATTGTAAGAATTTAAAATTGAAACTTGATCGTAGGATTTATCTTATACAATAACAACAAGTGATGGCAGTTATTATTAGTTCTGAAGTATTTGTGATTCTGAATTCTTGGCCTCATTAGTAAATTTATTTTTAATAAATTATTTAATATATAATAATATATATAATATATATTATATATAACATATATAATATATATAATAAATTCATTCATTCATTCATTATTTATTTATTTATTATTTATTATTATAATTTATTCATTTATTAACTCAAACACAAGAAAATGAATGACCTGATTGAAAAATTGGCAAGGACTGGAACAGACACCTCACTTAAGAAGATATTGAGATGGCAATAATGATATGAACAGATGCTGTGATGATCCACAGCATGTCTAATTAAGGAATTGTAAATTAAAAGAACATGAGGGGCGCCTGGATGGCTTAGTGGGTTAAGCCGCTGCCTTTGGATCAGGTCATGATCTCAGGGTCCTGGGATCGAGTTCCACGTTGGGCTCTCTGCTCAGGAGGAGCCTGCTTCCCTTTCTCTCTCTCTCTGACTGCCTCTCCGTCTTCTTGTGATCTCTCTCTGTCAAATAAATAAATAAAATCTTTTTTAAAAATAAATAAATAAATAAGACAATGATCTATCACTACACATCTATTAGAATGGCTAAAATCCAAAATACTGACAACATAAAATGCTTTTGACGATGAGGAACAAGAGAAACTCTCATTCATTCACCTAAAGGATATGGATGGCTTATAAGCACATGACAAATTTCTCAACATTTAGACATTAAAGAAATACAAATTAAAATCATAATGAGACATGCTTACATATCTATTAGAATGGCTAAAATTATAAAGGCTAATTGTACTTCGTCTGAGCTAGATTGAGAAGCAACAAAAAATCTAAACTGTTGCTGGCATATATCATGATACCACCACTTTGGAAAATAGTTTGAAAATTTTTTTAAATGCAAAATACGTTGCAGTTACACCAATAGCCATTTTACTTCTACACATTTAACCAAGAGAAACAAACGCTATGTTCGTACAAGGACTTGTATATGAATTTCATAGCAGCTTTATTTTTAAGAATTGAAAACAGTAGAAATGTTCATCAATGTCCATCAATAGAGCAAAGACAAATTATGATCTATTCATTAAAGAGATTACTATTCAACATCAAAATGAACTATTTACAATTGGAGATTCTCAAAGTAATGGTGCTGAGAAAAGAAAAGCCAGGCAATGAATAGAATATACTGTGTGATTCCATGACTATAAAAAAAATCTAGAAAATACAAATTTACATAAAGTCACAGTCATCAAATATATTGGTGTGATTTTAGTGCCTTCTTCTGTGCTCCCATAGCTTCCTACACTTGGATCTCCAAGCATTTGTTACACCATGTGAAAATATGAACTCTTTTTCTTTATTCTGTCTTACCAGAATAAGAATCCTTGAAATTTTATGGACATTTGAACTCTCAGTTATTAGTAGAAATTCTATCACACAGTAAGTTTTCAAATATAAAGCCACAGTTTTACAATGACTTCTAAGCTTTTACATGATCTAGCCACTCATTTAACCTCTGTGATCTCTTTCCCTGCTACTCTTCAGTCCCTCACAGTGGCCTCCTTGCTATTCCTCAGATCTGCCAGGCATGATCCAACCTAATGGCCTTCAAGATAGCCAATTCCTTTGTCTGGAGTGACCTTATTGCTGATAGTTCTGGGCAAATTCATCACCTTTCCATACGTTTGTTCAATTGTCAGCTTCATTGTAACTAACCCGATCTTCCTATTAAAATTCTTACCTCCCCATCCCCTGCCTAGCAACCTTGATTTTTCTCATCCTGATCTAATTTTTCTCTTTCCCCATTGCACTCATCATTTTTGAATGCACTATGCAATTTTTATTCAGGTTTATAGCTTTTAATTGTCTCACCCATTAAAATAAACGTTCTACAAATCCAAGTATTTCATTTACCAGTGTAGTCTGAAGTAATATCTGCCATATAATAGACAGTAGACAATTGGTAAATTTCAGAATAAATTAATGTTGAGAATATACTGAATTTCATAAGTCATTTCAATATTTTTTTCAAAAAATAAACTATGTAAAACATACCTTAAATTTACTTTCAAAATATTTTAGAGCATATAATGAACAAAAGAAGACAAAAGAAGACAAAAAAACCCAAAATAAGCAAAAGCCTCAAAGAAACAATCATATGAATAACCATTTCAAACCTACTTAAAAATTGCATAATACCACACTCCTAGATCCTCTCTGAATGCTCTAAAATAACCCTTCAAAAGAAATACATTTTTTAAAATTACAGATTTTTTGGCAAATAATTTAATAAAATAAAAATTTCATTCATCTATGTAGATCATAATAAATGTTTTTAATAAGCATAAAATTATAACTCTGAAGTGTGCTAAAATGAAACCACCTGCTAAGGGTGAGAGAACAAAAATAAACATCATTTTTCCAAATAAGAGGAATTTATTACCTTTGAATCAAAGCATGTGGATTTGTTCAAAGTGGCAATAAAGGAATATGGAAACACAATCCATAGAAAGTCATATTTTAGATTTCTAAAAGACTTCAAAGTGAAGAGTATACATTTTTTAAATGCTACATAATGCTACATAATGACAAGATGACAGGTTGTGACAAATAGCATTTTAAAAGCTCTACTCATAATGGAACTGAAAGTGTCATTTCCCTATAATTTTATATATGTCATTAATTTACTATATTTGGATACAACACATTACCAAACAGATGTTCATCAAAGACTAAATCATTTTTAATGGAACATAATAATTTGAACCTACATCTATTAATCATTTTTTTCGATCTAACATTTATAGTCTCGCTAAACAATTGATCAGATATTGACAAATTTAAAAAAAATATAGGATAAAAAGTCGTGTTTGGAAAAGTAGATTTTCTTTGAAATTTGCATTTAAATGAAAATATTGCTGATATTTTTAAGACTTTAAATGTAATTTTATATATATCTGACCTATCAGATGATATAAAATTTTTGGAGAAAATATGACATATTTTTTTGATCTTGGTTGAAGGTATTAATAAAGAGCAACTGCTTGTATTATTTGTATTGTGATATCTTAGTTAATAAACATGAATAACTGGTATAAAATATGGTTTTTTTAAAGTTTATTTATTTACTTGACAGAGATCACAGGAAGGCAGAGGGGCAGGCAGAGAGAGAGGAATGGAAGCAGGCTCCCTGCTGAGCAGAGAGCCCACTGTGGGACTCAATCCCAGGAACCTGGAATCATAACAAAGAAATGATGATAAATTCCTTAAAAGACTCAAAGTTGTTCTTGACTGGTACGTTTCAAGCTCTATTCCTGGTTTGAGGACAGTTTTTAACAGGCTTGTCACTGTAGAAATCAGCTGGATGTTTAGAGGCTATCAGAACTGTGCAAAAACCTTGAAGGGGTAAAGATTGAAAATCCTTTAGAGAGATTAGCTCCCTAAGGCATTACTCATCCACACATTTTCCTCCAAACAATTAAGGCTGATGGATGAGGGGCACCTGAGGGGCTCTCTCATCACGTGGGTGGTGGGTTAAGCCTCTGCCTTCATCTCAAGTCATGGTCTCTGGGTCCTGGGATCCAGCCCCACATCCGGCTCTGCTCAAAAGGAAGCCTGCTTCCCTCCCTGCTTGCCTGCCTCTCTGCTTACTTGTAATCTCTCTCTCTCTCTCTCTCTCTCTCTCTCTCTCTCTGTGTCCAATAAATAAATAAAATCTTAAAAAAAAGGCTGATGGATGATAAATTATGAAAACTGCTCCCTCCAAATGATGCTTCTTCATAAGGTTTTAAGAATTTAAAATTGTAAGAATTTAAAATTGAAACTTGATCGTAGGATTTATCTTATACAATAACAACAAGTGATGGCAGTTATTATTAGTTCTGAAGTATTTGTGATTCTGAATTCTTGGCCTCATTAGTAAATTTATTTTTAATAAATTATTTAATATATAATAATATATATAATATATATTATATATAACATATATAATATATATAATAAATTCATTCATTCATTCATTATTTATTTATTTATTATTTATTATTATAATTTATTCATTTATTAACTCAAACACAAGAAAATGAATGACCTGATTGAAAAATTGGCAAGGACTGGAACAGACACCTCACTTAAGAAGATATTGAGATGGCAATAATGATATGAACAGATGCTGTGATGATCCACAGCATGTCTAATTAAGGAATTGTAAATTAAAAGAACATGAGGGGCGCCTGGATGGTTTAGTGGGTTAAGCCGCTGCCTTTGGATCAGGTCATGATCTCAGGGTCCTGGGATCGAGTTCCACGTTGGGCTCTCTGCTCAGGAGGAGCCTGCTTCCCTTTCTCTCTCTCTCTGACTGCCTCTCCGTCTTCTTGTGATCTCTCTCTGTCAAATAAATAAATAAAATCTTTTTTAAAAATAAATAAATAAATAAGACAATGATCTATCACTACACATCTATTAGAATGGCTAAAATCCAAAATACTGACAACATAAAATGCTTTTGACGATGAGGAACAAGAGAAACTCTCATTCATTCACCTAAAGGATATGGATGGCTTATAAGCACATGACAAATTTCTCAACATTTAGACATTAAAGAAATACAAATTAAAATCATAATGAGACATGCTTACATATCTATTAGAATGGCTAAAATTATAAAGGCTAATTGTACTTCGTCTGAGCTAGATTGAGAAGCAACAAAAAATCTAAACTGTTGCTGGCATATATCATGATACCACCACTTTGGAAAATAGTTTGAAAATTTTTTAAAATGCAAAATACGTTGCAGTTACACCAATAGCCATTTTACTTCTACACATTTAACCAAGAGAAACAAACGCTATGTTCGTACAAGGACTTGTATATGAATTTCATAGCAGCTTTATTTTTAAGAATTGAAAACAGTAGAAATGTTCATCAATGTCCATCAATAGAGCAAAGACAAATTATGATCTATTCATTAAAGAGATTACTATTCAACATCAAAATGAACTATTTACAATTGGAGATTCTCAAAGTAATGGTGCTGAGAAAAGAAAAGCCAGGCAATGAATAGAATATACTGTGTGATTCCATGACTATAAAAAAAATCTAGAAAATACAAATTTACATAAAGTCACAGTCATCAAATATATTGGTGTGATTTTAGTGCCTTCTTCTGTGCTCCCATAGCTTCCTACACTTGGATCTCCAAGCATTTGTTACACCATGTGAAAATATGAACTCTTTTTCTTTATTCTGTCTTACCAGAATAAGAATCCTTGAAATTTTATGGACATTTGAACTCTCAGTTATTAGTAGAAATTCTATCACACAGTAAGTTTTCAAATATAAAGCCACAGTTTTACAATGACTTCTAAGCTTTTACATGATCTAGCCACTCATTTAACCTCTGTGATCTCTTTCCCTGCTACTCTTCAGTCCCTCACAGTGGCCTCCTTGCTATTCCTCAGATCTGCCAGGCATGATCCAACCTAATGGCCTTCAAGATAGCCAATTCCTTTGTCTGGAGTGACCTTATTGCTGATAGTTCTGGGCAAATTCATCACCTTTCCATACGTTTGTTCAATTGTCAGCTTCATTGTAACTAACCCGATCTTCCTATTAAAATTCTTACCTCCCCATCCCCTGCCTAGCAACCTTGATTTTTCTCATCCTGATCTAATTTTTCTCTTTCCCCATTGCACTCATCATTTTTGAATGCACTATGCAATTTTTATTCAGGTTTATAGCTTTTAATTGTCTCACCCATTAAAATAAACGTTCTACAAATCCAAGTATTTCATTTACCAGTGTAGTCTGAAGTAATATCTGCCATATAATAGACAGTAGACAATTGGTAAATTTCAGAATAAATTAATGTTGAGAATATACTGAATTTCATAAGTCATTTCAATATTTTTTTCAAAAAATAAACTATGTAAAACATACCTTAAATTTACTTTCAAAATATTTTAGAGCATATAATGAACAAAAGAAGACAAAAGAAGACAAAAAAACCCAAAATAAGCAAAAGCCTCAAAGAAACAATCATATGAATAACCATTTCAAACCTACTTAAAAATTGCATAATACCACACTCCTAGATCCTCTCTGAATGCTCTAAAATAACCCTTCAAAAGAAATACATTTTTTAAAATTACAGATTTTTTGGCAAATAATTTAATAAAATAAAAATTTCATTCATCTATGTAGATCATAATAAATGTTTTTAATAAGCATAAAATTATAACTCTGAAGTGTGCTAAAATGAAACCACCTGCTAAGGGTGAGAGAACAAAAATAAACATCATTTTTCCAAATAAGAGGAATTTATTACCTTTGAATCAAAGCATGTGGATTTGTTCAAAGTGGCAATAAAGGAATATGGAAACACAATCCATAGAAAGTCATATTTTAGATTTCTAAAAGACTTCAAAGTAAAGAGTATACATTTTTTAAATGCTACATAATGCTACATAATGACAAGATGACAGGTTGTGACAAATAGCATTTTAAAAGCTCTACTCATAATGGAACTGAAAGTGTCATTTCCCTATAATTTTATATATGTCATTAATTTACTATATTTGGATACAACACATTACCAAACAGATGTTCATCAAAGACTAAATCATTTTTAATGGAACATAATAATTTGAACCTACATCTATTAATCATTTTTTTCGATCTAACATTTATAGTCTCGCTAAACAATTGATCAGATATTGACAAATTTAAAAAAAATATAGGATAAAAAGTCGTGTTTGGAAAAGTAGATTTTCTTTGAAATTTGCATTTAAATGAAAATATTGCTGATATTTTTAAGACTTTAAATGTAATTTTATATATATCTGACCTATCAGATGATATAAAATTTTTGGAGAAAATATGACATATTTTTTTGATCTTGGTTGAAGGTATTAATAAAGAGCAACTGCTTGTATTATTTGTATTGTGATATCTTAGTTAATAAACATGAATAACTGGTATAAAATATGGTTTTTTTAAAGTTTATTTATTTACTTGACAGAGATCACAGGAAGGCAGAGGGGCAGGCAGAGAGAGAGGAATGGAAGCAGGCTCCCTGCTGAGCAGAGAGCCCACTGTGGGACTCAATCCCAGGAACCTGGAATCATAACAAAGAAATGATGATAAATTCCTTAAAAGACTCAAAGTTGTTCTTGACTGGTACGTTTCAAGCTCTATTCCTGGTTTGAGGACAGTTTTTAACAGGCTTGTCACTGTAGAAATCAGCTGGATGTTTAGAGGCTATCAGAACTGTGCAAAAACCTTGAAGGGGTAAAGATTGAAAATCCTTTAGAGAGATTAGCTCCCTAAGGCATTACTCATCCACACATTTTCCTCCAAACAATTAAGGCTGATGGATGAGGGGCACCTGAGGGGCTCTCTCATCACGTGGGTGGTGGGTTAAGCCTCTGCCTTCATCTCAAGTCATGGTCTCTGGGTCCTGGGATCCAGCCCCACATCCGGCTCTGCTCAAAAGGAAGCCTGCTTCCCTCCCTGCTTGCCTGCCTCTCTGCTTACTTGTAATCTCTCTCTCTCTCTCTCTCTCTCTCTCTCTCTCTCTCTGTGTCCAATAAATAAATAAAATCTTAAAAAAAAGGCTGATGGATGATAAATTATGAAAACTGCTCCCTCCAAATGATGCTTCTTCATAAGGTTTTAAGAATTTAAAATTGTAAGAATTTAAAATTGAAACTTGATCGTAGGATTTATCTTATACAATAACAACAAGTGATGGCAGTTATTATTAGTTCTGAAGTATTTGTGATTCTGAATTCTTGGCCTCATTAGTAAATTTATTTTTAATAAATTATTTAATATATAATAATATATATAATATATATTATATATAACATATATAATATATATAATAAATTCATTCATTCATTCATTATTTATTTATTTATTATTTATTATTATAATTTATTCATTTATTAACTCAAACACAAGAAAATGAATGACCTGATTGAAAAATTGGCAAGGACTGGAACAGACACCTCACTTAAGAAGATATTGAGATGGCAATAATGATATGAACAGATGCTGTGATGATCCACAGCATGTCTAATTAAGGAATTGTAAATTAAAAGAACATGAGGGGCGCCTGGATGGCTTAGTGGGTTAAGCCGCTGCCTTTGGATCAGGTCATGATCTCAGGGTCCTGGGATCGAGTTCCACGTTGGGCTCTCTGCTCAGGAGGAGCCTGCTTCCCTTTCTCTCTCTCTCTGACTGCCTCTCCGTCTTCTTGTGATCTCTCTCTGTCAAATAAATAAATAAAATCTTTTTTAAAAATAAATAAATAAATAAGACAATGATCTATCACTACACATCTATTAGAATGGCTAAAATCCAAAATACTGACAACATAAAATGCTTTTGACGATGAGGAACAAGAGAAACTCTCATTCATTCACCTAAAGGATATGGATGGCTTATAAGCACATGACAAATTTCTCAACATTTAGACATTAAAGAAATACAAATTAAAATCATAATGAGACATGCTTACATATCTATTAGAATGGCTAAAATTATAAAGGCTAATTGTACTTCGTCTGAGCTAGATTGAGAAGCAACAAAAAATCTAAACTGTTGCTGGCATATATCATGATACCACCACTTTGGAAAATAGTTTGAAAATTTTTTTAAATGCAAAATACGTTGCAGTTACACCAATAGCCATTTTACTTCTACACATTTAACCAAGAGAAACAAACGCTATGTTCGTACAAGGACTTGTATATGAATTTCATAGCAGCTTTATTTTTAAGAATTGAAAACAGTAGAAATGTTCATCAATGTCCATCAATAGAGCAAAGACAAATTATGATCTATTCATTAAAGAGATTACTATTCAACATCAAAATGAACTATTTACAATTGGAGATTCTCAAAGTAATGGTGCTGAGAAAAGAAAAGCCAGGCAATGAATAGAATATACTGTGTGATTCCATGACTATAAAAAAAATCTAGAAAATACAAATTTACATAAAGTCACAGTCATCAAATATATTGGTGTGATTTTAGTGCCTTCTTCTGTGCTCCCATAGCTTCCTACACTTGGATCTCCAAGCATTTGTTACACCATGTGAAAATATGAACTCTTTTTCTTTATTCTGTCTTACCAGAATAAGAATCCTTGAAATTTTATGGACATTTGAACTCTCAGTTATTAGTAGAAATTCTATCACACAGTAAGTTTTCAAATATAAAGCCACAGTTTTACAATGACTTCTAAGCTTTTACATGATCTAGCCACTCATTTAACCTCTGTGATCTCTTTCCCTGCTACTCTTCAGTCCCTCACAGTGGCCTCCTTGCTATTCCTCAGATCTGCCAGGCATGATCCAACCTAATGGCCTTCAAGATAGCCAATTCCTTTGTCTGGAGTGACCTTATTGCTGATAGTTCTGGGCAAATTCATCACCTTTCCATACGTTTGTTCAATTGTCAGCTTCATTGTAACTAACCCGATCTTCCTATTAAAATTCTTACCTCCCCATCCCCTGCCTAGCAACCTTGATTTTTCTCATCCTGATCTAATTTTTCTCTTTCCCCATTGCACTCATCATTTTTGAATGCACTATGCAATTTTTATTCAGGTTTATAGCTTTTAATTGTCTCACCCATTAAAATAAACGTTCTACAAATCCAAGTATTTCATTTACCAGTGTAGTCTGAAGTAATATCTGCCATATAATAGACAGTAGACAATTGGTAAATTTCAGAATAAATTAATGTTGAGAATATACTGAATTTCATAAGTCATTTCAATATTTTTTTCAAAAAATAAACTATGTAAAACATACCTTAAATTTACTTTCAAAATATTTTAGAGCATATAATGAACAAAAGAAGACAAAAGAAGACAAAAAAACCCAAAATAAGCAAAAGCCTCAAAGAAACAATCATATGAATAACCATTTCAAACCTACTTAAAAATTGCATAATACCACACTCCTAGATCCTCTCTGAATGCTCTAAAATAACCCTTCAAAAGAAATACATTTTTTAAAATTACAGATTTTTTGGCAAATAATTTAATAAAATAAAAATTTCATTCATCTATGTAGATCATAATAAATGTTTTTAATAAGCATAAAATTATAACTCTGAAGTGTGCTAAAATGAAACCACCTGCTAAGGGTGAGAGAACAAAAATAAACATCATTTTTCCAAATAAGAGGAATTTATTACCTTTGAATCAAAGCATGTGGATTTGTTCAAAGTGGCAATAAAGGAATATGGAAACACAATCCATAGAAAGTCATATTTTAGATTTCTAAAAGACTTCAAAGTGAAGAGTATACATTTTTTAAATGCTACATAATGCTACATAATGACAAGATGACAGGTTGTGACAAATAGCATTTTAAAAGCTCTACTCATAATGGAACTGAAAGTGTCATTTCCCTATAATTTTATATATGTCATTAATTTACTATATTTGGATACAACACATTACCAAACAGATGTTCATCAAAGACTAAATCATTTTTAATGGAACATAATAATTTGAACCTACATCTATTAATCATTTTTTTCGATCTAACATTTATAGTCTCGCTAAACAATTGATCAGATATTGACAAATTTAAAAAAAATATAGGATAAAAAGTCGTGTTTGGAAAAGTAGATTTTCTTTGAAATTTGCATTTAAATGAAAATATTGCTGATATTTTTAAGACTTTAAATGTAATTTTATATATATCTGACCTATCAGATGATATAAAATTTTTGGAGAAAATATGACATATTTTTTTGATCTTGGTTGAAGGTATTAATAAAGAGCAACTGCTTGTATTATTTGTATTGTGATATCTTAGTTAATAAACATGAATAACTGGTATAAAATATGGTTTTTTTAAAGTTTATTTATTTACTTGACAGAGATCACAGGAAGGCAGAGGGGCAGGCAGAGAGAGAGGAATGGAAGCAGGCTCCCTGCTGAGCAGAGAGCCCACTGTGGGACTCAATCCCAGGAACCTGGAATCATAACAAAGAAATGATGATAAATTCCTTAAAAGACTCAAAGTTGTTCTTGACTGGTACGTTTCAAGCTCTATTCCTGGTTTGAGGACAGTTTTTAACAGGCTTGTCACTGTAGAAATCAGCTGGATGTTTAGAGGCTATCAGAACTGTGCAAAAACCTTGAAGGGGTAAAGATTGAAAATCCTTTAGAGAGATTAGCTCCCTAAGGCATTACTCATCCACACATTTTCCTCCAAACAATTAAGGCTGATGGATGAGGGGCACCTGAGGGGCTCTCTCATCACGTGGGTGGTGGGTTAAGCCTCTGCCTTCATCTCAAGTCATGGTCTCTGGGTCCTGGGATCCAGCCCCACATCCGGCTCTGCTCAAAAGGAAGCCTGCTTCCCTCCCTGCTTGCCTGCCTCTCTGCTTACTTGTAATCTCTCTCTCTCTCTCTCTCTCTCTCTCTCTCTCTCTCTGTGTCCAATAAATAAATAAAATCTTAAAAAAAAGGCTGATGGATGATAAATTATGAAAACTGCTCCCTCCAAATGATGCTTCTTCATAAGGTTTTAAGAATTTAAAATTGTAAGAATTTAAAATTGAAACTTGATCGTAGGATTTATCTTATACAATAACAACAAGTGATGGCAGTTATTATTAGTTCTGAAGTATTTGTGATTCTGAATTCTTGGCCTCATTAGTAAATTTATTTTTAATAAATTATTTAATATATAATAATATATATAATATATATTATATATAACATATATAATATATATAATAAATTCATTCATTCATTCATTATTTATTTATTTATTATTTATTATTATAATTTATTCATTTATTAACTCAAACACAAGAAAATGAATGACCTGATTGAAAAATTGGCAAGGACTGGAACAGACACCTCACTTAAGAAGATATTGAGATGGCAATAATGATATGAACAGATGCTGTGATGATCCACAGCATGTCTAATTAAGGAATTGTAAATTAAAAGAACATGAGGGGCGCCTGGATGGCTTAGTGGGTTAAGCCGCTGCCTTTGGATCAGGTCATGATCTCAGGGTCCTGGGATCGAGTTCCACGTTGGGCTCTCTGCTCAGGAGGAGCCTGCTTCCCTTTCTCTCTCTCTCTGACTGCCTCTCTGTCTTCTTGTGATCTCTCTCTGTCAAATAAATAAATAAAATCTTTTTTAAAAATAAATAAATAAATAAGACAATGATCTATCACTACACATCTATTAGAATGGCTAAAATCCAAAATACTGACAACATAAAATGCTTTTGACGATGAGGAACAAGAGAAACTCTCATTCATTCACCTAAAGGATATGGATGGCTTATAAGCACATGACAAATTTCTCAACATTTAGACATTAAAGAAATACAAATTAAAATCATAATGAGACATGCTTACATATCTATTAGAATGGCTAAAATTATAAAGGCTAATTGTACTTCGTCTGAGCTAGATTGAGAAGCAACAAAAAATCTAAACTGTTGCTGGCATATATCATGATACCACCACTTTGGAAAATAGTTTGAAAATTTTTTTAAATGCAAAATACGTTGCAGTTACACCAATAGCCATTTTACTTCTACACATTTAACCAAGAGAAACAAACGCTATGTTCGTACAAGGACTTGTATATGAATTTCATAGCAGCTTTATTTTTAAGAATTGAAAACAGTAGAAATGTTCATCAATGTCCATCAATAGAGCAAAGACAAATTATGATCTATTCATTAAAGAGATTACTATTCAACATCAAAATGAACTATTTACAATTGGAGATTCTCAAAGTAATGGTGCTGAGAAAAGAAAAGCCAGGCAATGAATAGAATATACTGTGTGATTCCATGACTATAAAAAAAATCTAGAAAATACAAATTTACATAAAGTCACAGTCATCAAATATATTGGTGTGATTTTAGTGCCTTCTTCTGTGCTCCCATAGCTTCCTACACTTGGATCTCCAAGCATTTGTTACACCATGTGAAAATATGAACTCTTTTTCTTTATTCTGTCTTACCAGAATAAGAATCCTTGAAATTTTATGGACATTTGAACTCTCAGTTATTAGTAGAAATTCTATCACACAGTAAGTTTTCAAATATAAAGCCACAGTTTTACAATGACTTCTAAGCTTTTACATGATCTAGCCACTCATTTAACCTCTGTGATCTCTTTCCCTGCTACTCTTCAGTCCCTCACAGTGGCCTCCTTGCTATTCCTCAGATCTGCCAGGCATGATCCAACCTAATGGCCTTCAAGATAGCCAATTCCTTTGTCTGGAGTGACCTTATTGCTGATAGTTCTGGGCAAATTCATCACCTTTCCATACGTTTGTTCAATTGTCAGCTTCATTGTAACTAACCCGATCTTCCTATTAAAATTCTTACCTCCCCATCCCCTGCCTAGCAACCTTGATTTTTCTCATCCTGATCTAATTTTTCTCTTTCCCCATTGCACTCATCATTTTTGAATGCACTATGCAATTTTTATTCAGGTTTATAGCTTTTAATTGTCTCACCCATTAAAATAAACGTTCTACAAATCCAAGTATTTCATTTACCAGTGTAGTCTGAAGTAATATCTGCCATATAATAGACAGTAGACAATTGGTAAATTTCAGAATAAATTAATGTTGAGAATATACTGAATTTCATAAGTCATTTCAATATTTTTTTCAAAAAATAAACTATGTAAAACATACCTTAAATTTACTTTCAAAATATTTTAGAGCATATAATGAACAAAAGAAGACAAAAGAAGACAAAAAAACCCAAAATAAGCAAAAGCCTCAAAGAAACAATCATATGAATAACCATTTCAAACCTACTTAAAAATTGCATAATACCACACTCCTAGATCCTCTCTGAATGCTCTAAAATAACCCTTCAAAAGAAATACATTTTTTAAAATTACAGATTTTTTGGCAAATAATTTAATAAAATAAAAATTTCATTCATCTATGTAGATCATAATAAATGTTTTTAATAAGCATAAAATTATAACTCTGAAGTGTGCTAAAATGAAACCACCTGCTAAGGGTGAGAGAACAAAAATAAACATCATTTTTCCAAATAAGAGGAATTTATTACCTTTGAATCAAAGCATGTGGATTTGTTCAAAGTGGCAATAAAGGAATATGGAAACACAATCCATAGAAAGTCATATTTTAGATTTCTAAAAGACTTCAAAGTGAAGAGTATACATTTTTTAAATGCTACATAATGCTACATAATGACAAGATGACAGGTTGTGACAAATAGCATTTTAAAAGCTCTACTCATAATGGAACTGAAAGTGTCATTTCCCTATAATTTTATATATGTCATTAATTTACTATATTTGGATACAACACATTACCAAACAGATGTTCATCAAAGACTAAATCATTTTTAATGGAACATAATAATTTGAACCTACATCTATTAATCATTTTTTTCGATCTAACATTTATAGTCTCGCTAAACAATTGATCAGATATTGACAAATTTAAAAAAAATATAGGATAAAAAGTCGTGTTTGGAAAAGTAGATTTTCTTTGAAATTTGCATTTAAATGAAAATATTGCTGATATTTTTAAGACTTTAAATGTAATTTTATATATATCTGACCTATCAGATGATATAAAATTTTTGGAGAAAATATGACATATTTTTTTGATCTTGGTTGAAGGTATTAATAAAGAGCAACTGCTTGTATTATTTGTATTGTGATATCTTAGTTAATAAACATGAATAACTGGTATAAAATATGGTTTTTTTAAAGTTTATTTATTTACTTGACAGAGATCACAGGAAGGCAGAGGGGCAGGCAGAGAGAGAGGAATGGAAGCAGGCTCCCTGCTGAGCAGAGAGCCCACTGTGGGACTCAATCCCAGGAACCTGGAATCATAACAAAGAAATGATGATAAATTCCTTAAAAGACTCAAAGTTGTTCTTGACTGGTACGTTTCAAGCTCTATTCCTGGTTTGAGGACAGTTTTTAACAGGCTTGTCACTGTAGAAATCAGCTGGATGTTTAGAGGCTATCAGAACTGTGCAAAAACCTTGAAGGGGTAAAGATTGAAAATCCTTTAGAGAGATTAGCTCCCTAAGGCATTACTCATCCACACATTTTCCTCCAAACAATTAAGGCTGATGGATGAGGGGCACCTGAGGGGCTCTCTCATCACGTGGGTGGTGGGTTAAGCCTCTGCCTTCATCTCAAGTCATGGTCTCTGGGTCCTGGGATCCAGCCCCACATCCGGCTCTGCTCAAAAGGAAGCCTGCTTCCCTCCCTGCTTGCCTGCCTCTCTGCTTACTTGTAATCTCTCTCTCTCTCTCTCTCTCTCTCTCTCTCTCTCTGTGTCCAATAAATAAATAAAATCTTAAAAAAAAGGCTGATGGATGATAAATTATGAAAACTGCTCCCTCCAAATGATGCTTCTTCATAAGGTTTTAAGAATTTAAAATTGTAAGAATTTAAAATTGAAACTTGATCGTAGGATTTATCTTATACAATAACAACAAGTGATGGCAGTTATTATTAGTTCTGAAGTATTTGTGATTCTGAATTCTTGGCCTCATTAGTAAATTTATTTTTAATAAATTATTTAATATATAATAATATATATAATATATATTATATATAACATATATAATATATATAATAAATTCATTCATTCATTCATTATTTATTTATTTATTATCTATTATTATAATTTATTCATTTATTAACTCAAACACAAGAAAATGAATGACCTGATTGAAAAATTGGCAAGGACTGGAACAGACACCTCACTTAAGAAGATATTGAGATGGCAATAATGATATGAACAGATGCTGTGATGATCCACAGCATGTCTAATTAAGGAATTGTAAATTAAAAGAACATGAGGGGCGCCTGGATGGCTTAGTGGGTTAAGCCGCTGCCTTTGGATCAGGTCATGATCTCAGGGTCCTGGGATCGAGTTCCACGTTGGGCTCTCTGCTCAGGAGGAGCCTGCTTCCCTTTCTCTCTCTCTCTGACTGCCTCTCCGTCTTCTTGTGATCTCTCTCTGTCAAATAAATAAATAAAATCTTTTTTAAAAATAAATAAATAAATAAGACAATGATCTATCACTACACATCTATTAGAATGGCTAAAATCCAAAATACTGACAACATAAAATGCTTTTGACGATGAGGAACAAGAGAAACTCTCATTCATTCACCTAAAGGATATGGATGGCTTATAAGCACATGACAAATTTCTCAACATTTAGACATTAAAGAAATACAAATTAAAATCATAATGAGACATGCTTACATATCTATTAGAATGGCTAAAATTATAAAGGCTAATTGTACTTCGTCTGAGCTAGATTGAGAAGCAACAAAAAATCTAAACTGTTGCTGGCATATATCATGATACCACCACTTTGGAAAATAGTTTGAAAATTTTTTTAAATGCAAAATACGTTGCAGTTACACCAATAGCCATTTTACTTCTACACATTTAACCAAGAGAAACAAACGCTATGTTCGTACAAGGACTTGTATATGAATTTCATAGCAGCTTTATTTTTAAGAATTGAAAACAGTAGAAATGTTCATCAATGTCCATCAATAGAGCAAAGACAAATTATGATCTATTCATTAAAGAGATTACTATTCAACATCAAAATGAACTATTTACAATTGGAGATTCTCAAAGTAATGGTGCTGAGAAAAGAAAAGCCAGGCAATGAATAGAATATACTGTGTGATTCCATGACTATAAAAAAAATCTAGAAAATACAAATTTACATAAAGTCACAGTCATCAAATATATTGGTGTGATTTTAGTGCCTTCTTCTGTGCTCCCATAGCTTCCTACACTTGGATCTCCAAGCATTTGTTACACCATGTGAAAATATGAACTCTTTTTCTTTATTCTGTCTTACCAGAATAAGAATCCTTGAAATTTTATGGACATTTGAACTCTCAGTTATTAGTAGAAATTCTATCACACAGTAAGTTTTCAAATATAAAGCCACAGTTTTACAATGACTTCTAAGCTTTTACATGATCTAGCCACTCATTTAACCTCTGTGATCTCTTTCCCTGCTACTCTTCAGTCCCTCACAGTGGCCTCCTTGCTATTCCTCAGATCTGCCAGGCATGATCCAACCTAATGGCCTTCAAGATAGCCAATTCCTTTGTCTGGAGTGACCTTATTGCTGATAGTTCTGGGCAAATTCATCACCTTTCCATACGTTTGTTCAATTGTCAGCTTCATTGTAACTAACCCGATCTTCCTATTAAAATTCTTACCTCCCCATCCCCTGCCTAGCAACCTTGATTTTTCTCATCCTGATCTAATTTTTCTCTTTCCCCATTGCACTCATCATTTTTGAATGCACTATGCAATTTTTATTCAGGTTTATAGCTTTTAATTGTCTCACCCATTAAAATAAACGTTCTACAAATCCAAGTATTTCATTTACCAGTGTAGTCTGAAGTAATATCTGCCATATAATAGACAGTAGACAATTGGTAAATTTCAGAATAAATTAATGTTGAGAATATACTGAATTTCATAAGTCATTTCAATATTTTTTTCAAAAAATAAACTATGTAAAACATACCTTAAATTTACTTTCAAAATATTTTAGAGCATATAATGAACAAAAGAAGACAAAAGAAGACAAAAAAACCCAAAATAAGCAAAAGCCTCAAAGAAACAATCATATGAATAACCATTTCAAACCTACTTAAAAATTGCATAATACCACACTCCTAGATCCTCTCTGAATGCTCTAAAATAACCCTTCAAAAGAAATACATTTTTTAAAATTACAGATTTTTTGGCAAATAATTTAATAAAATAAAAATTTCATTCATCTATGTAGATCATAATAAATGTTTTTAATAAGCATAAAATTATAACTCTGAAGTGTGCTAAAATGAAACCACCTGCTAAGGGTGAGAGAACAAAAATAAACATCATTTTTCCAAATAAGAGGAATTTATTACCTTTGAATCAAAGCATGTGGATTTGTTCAAAGTGGCAATAAAGGAATATGGAAACACAATCCATAGAAAGTCATATTTTAGATTTCTAAAAGACTTCAAAGTGAAGAGTATACATTTTTTAAATGCTACATAATGCTACATAATGACAAGATGACAGGTTGTGACAAATAGCATTTTAAAAGCTCTACTCATAATGGAACTGAAAGTGTCATTTCCCTATAATTTTATATATGTCATTAATTTACTATATTTGGATACAACACATTACCAAACAGATGTTCATCAAAGACTAAATCATTTTTAATGGAACATAATAATTTGAACCTACATCTATTAATCATTTTTTTCGATCTAACATTTATAGTCTCGCTAAACAATTGATCAGATATTGACAAATTTAAAAAAAATATAGGATAAAAAGTCGTGTTTGGAAAAGTAGATTTTCTTTGAAATTTGCATTTAAATGAAAATATTGCTGATATTTTTAAGACTTTAAATGTAATTTTATATATATCTGACCTATCAGATGATATAAAATTTTTGGAGAAAATATGACATATTTTTTTGATCTTGGTTGAAGGTATTAATAAAGAGCAACTGCTTGTATTATTTGTATTGTGATATCTTAGTTAATAAACATGAATAACTGGTATAAAATATGGTTTTTTTAAAGTTTATTTATTTACTTGACAGAGATCACAGGAAGGCAGAGGGGCAGGCAGAGAGAGAGGAATGGAAGCAGGCTCCCTGCTGAGCAGAGAGCCCACTGTGGGACTCAATCCCAGGAACCTGGAATCATAACAAAGAAATGATGATAAATTCCTTAAAAGACTCAAAGTTGTTCTTGACTGGTACGTTTCAAGCTCTATTCCTGGTTTGAGGACAGTTTTTAACAGGCTTGTCACTGTAGAAATCAGCTGGATGTTTAGAGGCTATCAGAACTGTGCAAAAACCTTGAAGGGGTAAAGATTGAAAATCCTTTAGAGAGATTAGCTCCCTAAGGCATTACTCATCCACACATTTTCCTCCAAACAATTAAGGCTGATGGATGAGGGGCACCTGAGGGGCTCTCTCATCACGTGGGTGGTGGGTTAAGCCTCTGCCTTCATCTCAAGTCATGGTCTCTGGGTCCTGGGATCCAGCCCCACATCCGGCTCTGCTCAAAAGGAAGCCTGCTTCCCTCCCTGCTTGCCTGCCTCTCTGCTTACTTGTAATCTCTCTCTCTCTCTCTCTCTCTCTCTCTCTCTCTCTGTGTCCAATAAATAAATAAAATCTTAAAAAAAAGGCTGATGGATGATAAATTATGAAAACTGCTCCCTCCAAATGATGCTTCTTCATAAGGTTTTAAGAATTTAAAATTGTAAGAATTTAAAATTGAAACTTGATCGTAGGATTTATCTTATACAATAACAACAAGTGATGGCAGTTATTATTAGTTCTGAAGTATTTGTGATTCTGAATTCTTGGCCTCATTAGTAAATTTATTTTTAATAAATTATTTAATATATAATAATATATATAATATATATTATATATAACATATATAATATATATAATAAATTCATTCATTCATTCATTATTTATTTATTTATTATTTATTATTATAATTTATTCATTTATTAACTCAAACACAAGAAAATGAATGACCTGATTGAAAAATTGGCAAGGACTGGAACAGACACCTCACTTAAGAAGATATTGAGATGGCAATAATGATATGAACAGATGCTGTGATGATCCACAGCATGTCTAATTAAGGAATTGTAAATTAAAAGAACATGAGGGGCGCCTGGATGGCTTAGTGGGTTAAGCCGCTGCCTTTGGATCAGGTCATGATCTCAGGGTCCTGGGATCGAGTTCCACGTTGGGCTCTCTGCTCAGGAGGAGCCTGCTTCCCTTTCTCTCTCTCTCTGACTGCCTCTCCGTCTTCTTGTGATCTCTCTCTGTCAAATAAATAAATAAAATCTTTTTTAAAAATAAATAAATAAATAAGACAATGATCTATCACTACACATCTATTAGAATGGCTAAAATCCAAAATACTGACAACATAAAATGCTTTTGACGATGAGGAACAAGAGAAACTCTCATTCATTCACCTAAAGGATATGGATGGCTTATAAGCACATGACAAATTTCTCAACATTTAGACATTAAAGAAATACAAATTAAAATCATAATGAGACATGCTTACATATCTATTAGAATGGCTAAAATTATAAAGGCTAATTGTACTTCGTCTGAGCTAGATTGAGAAGCAACAAAAAATCTAAACTGTTGCTGGCATATATCATGATACCACCACTTTGGAAAATAGTTTGAAAATTTTTTTAAATGCAAAATACGTTGCAGTTACACCAATAGCCATTTTACTTCTACACATTTAACCAAGAGAAACAAACGCTATGTTCGTACAAGGACTTGTATATGAATTTCATAGCAGCTTTATTTTTAAGAATTGAAAACAGTAGAAATGTTCATCAATGTCCATCAATAGAGCAAAGACAAATTATGATCTATTCATTAAAGAGATTACTATTCAACATCAAAATGAACTATTTACAATTGGAGATTCTCAAAGTAATGGTGCTGAGAAAAGAAAAGCCAGGCAATGAATAGAATATACTGTGTGATTCCATGACTATAAAAAAAATCTAGAAAATACAAATTTACATAAAGTCACAGTCATCAAATATATTGGTGTGATTTTAGTGCCTTCTTCTGTGCTCCCATAGCTTCCTACACTTGGATCTCCAAGCATTTGTTACACCATGTGAAAATATGAACTCTTTTTCTTTATTCTGTCTTACCAGAATAAGAATCCTTGAAATTTTATGGACATTTGAACTCTCAGTTATTAGTAGAAATTCTATCACACAGTAAGTTTTCAAATATAAAGCCACAGTTTTACAATGACTTCTAAGCTTTTACATGATCTAGCCACTCATTTAACCTCTGTGATCTCTTTCCCTGCTACTCTTCAGTCCCTCACAGTGGCCTCCTTGCTATTCCTCAGATCTGCCAGGCATGATCCAACCTAATGGCCTTCAAGATAGCCAATTCCTTTGTCTGGAGTGACCTTATTGCTGATAGTTCTGGGCAAATTCATCACCTTTCCATACGTTTGTTCAATTGTCAGCTTCATTGTAACTAACCCGATCTTCCTATTAAAATTCTTACCTCCCCATCCCCTGCCTAGCAACCTTGATTTTTCTCATCCTGATCTAATTTTTCTCTTTCCCCATTGCACTCATCATTTTTGAATGCACTATGCAATTTTTATTCAGGTTTATAGCTTTTAATTGTCTCACCCATTAAAATAAACGTTCTACAAATCCAAGTATTTCATTTACCAGTGTAGTCTGAAGTAATATCTGCCATATAATAGACAGTAGACAATTGGTAAATTTCAGAATAAATTAATGTTGAGAATATACTGAATTTCATAAGTCATTTCAATATTTTTTTCAAAAAATAAACTATGTAAAACATACCTTAAATTTACTTTCAAAATATTTTAGAGCATATAATGAACAAAAGAAGACAAAAGAAGACAAAAAAACCCAAAATAAGCAAAAGCCTCAAAGAAACAATCATATGAATAACCATTTCAAACCTACTTAAAAATTGCATAATACCACACTCCTAGATCCTCTCTGAATGCTCTAAAATAACCCTTCAAAAGAAATACATTTTTTAAAATTACAGATTTTTTGGCAAATAATTTAATAAAATAAAAATTTCATTCATCTATGTAGATCATAATAAATGTTTTTAATAAGCATAAAATTATAACTCTGAAGTGTGCTAAAATGAAACCACCTGCTAAGGGTGAGAGAACAAAAATAAACATCATTTTTCCAAATAAGAGGAATTTATTACCTTTGAATCAAAGCATGTGGATTTGTTCAAAGTGGCATTAAAGGAATATGGAAACACAATCCATAGAAAGTCATATTTTAGATTTCTAAAAGACTTCAAAGTGAAGAGTATACATTTTTTAAATGCTACATAATGCTACATAATGACAAGATGACAGGTTGTGACAAATAGCATTTTAAAAGCTCTACTCATAATGGAACTGAAAGTGTCATTTCCCTATAATTTTATATATGTCATTAATTTACTATATTTGGATACAACACATTACCAAACAGATGTTCATCAAAGACTAAATCATTTTTAATGGAACATAATAATTTGAACCTACATCTATTAATCATTTTTTTCGATCTAACATTTATAGTCTCGCTAAACAATTGATCAGATATTGACAAATTTAAAAAAAATATAGGATAAAAAGTCGTGTTTGGAAAAGTAGATTTTCTTTGAAATTTGCATTTAAATGAAAATATTGCTGATATTTTTAAGACTTTAAATGTAATTTTATATATATCTGACCTATCAGATGATATAAAATTTTTGGAGAAAATATGACATATTTTTTTGATCTTGGTTGAAGGTATTAATAAAGAGCAACTGCTTGTATTATTTGTATTGTGATATCTTAGTTAATAAACATGAATAACTGGTATAAAATATGGTTTTTTTAAAGTTTATTTATTTACTTGACAGAGATCACAGGAAGGCAGAGGGGCAGGCAGAGAGAGAGGAATGGAAGCAGGCTCCCTGCTGAGCAGAGAGCCCACTGTGGGACTCAATCCCAGGAACCTGGAATCATAACAAAGAAATGATGATAAATTCCTTAAAAGACTCAAAGTTGTTCTTGACTGGTACGTTTCAAGCTCTATTCCTGGTTTGAGGACAGTTTTTAACAGGCTTGTCACTGTAGAAATCAGCTGGATGTTTAGAGGCTATCAGAACTGTGCAAAAACCTTGAAGGGGTAAAGATTGAAAATCCTTTAGAGAGATTAGCTCCCTAAGGCATTACTCATCCACACATTTTCCTCCAAACAATTAAGGCTGATGGATGAGGGGCACCTGAGGGGCTCTCTCATCACGTGGGTGGTGGGTTAAGCCTCTGCCTTCATCTCAAGTCATGGTCTCTGGGTCCTGGGATCCAGCCCCACATCCGGCTCTGCTCAAAAGGAAGCCTGCTTCCCTCCCTGCTTGCCTGCCTCTCTGCTTACTTGTAATCTCTCTCTCTCTCTCTCTCTCTCTCTCTCTCTCTCTCTGTGTCCAATAAATAAATAAAATCTTAAAAAAAAGGCTGATGGATGATAAATTATGAAAACTGCTCCCTCCAAATGATGCTTCTTCATAAGGTTTTAAGAATTTAAAATTGTAAGAATTTAAAATTGAAACTTGATCGTAGGATTTATCTTATACAATAACAACAAGTGATGGCAGTTATTATTAGTTCTGAAGTATTTGTGATTCTGAATTCTTGGCCTCATTAGTAAATTTATTTTTAATAAATTATTTAATATATAATAATATATATAATATATATTATATATAACATATATAATATATATAATAAATTCATTCATTCATTCATTATTTATTTATTTATTATTTATTATTATAATTTATTCATTTATTAACTCAAACACAAGAAAATGAATGACCTGATTGAAAAATTGGCAAGGACTGGAACAGACACCTCACTTAAGAAGATATTGAGATGGCAATAATGATATGAACAGATGCTGTGATGATCCACAGCATGTCTAATTAAGGAATTGTAAATTAAAAGAACATGAGGGGCGCCTGGATGGCTTAGTGGGTTAAGCCGCTGCCTTTGGATCAGGTCATGATCTCAGGGTCCTGGGATCGAGTTCCACGTTGGGCTCTCTGCTCAGGAGGAGCCTGCTTCCCTTTCTCTCTCTCTCTGACTGCCTCTCCGTCTTCTTGTGATCTCTCTCTGTCAAATAAATAAATAAAATCTTTTTTAAAAATAAATAAATAAATAAGACAATGATCTATCACTACACATCTATTAGAATGGCTAAAATCCAAAATACTGACAACATAAAATGCTTTTGACGATGAGGAACAAGAGAAACTCTCATTCATTCACCTAAAGGATATGGATGGCTTATAAGCACATGACAAATTTCTCAACATTTAGACATTAAAGAAATACAAATTAAAATCATAATGAGACATGCTTACATATCTATTAGAATGGCTAAAATTATAAAGGCTAATTGTACTTCGTCTGAGCTAGATTGAGAAGCAACAAAAAATCTAAACTGTTGCTGGCATATATCATGATACCACCACTTTGGAAAATAGTTTGAAAATTTTTTTAAATGCAAAATACGTTGCAGTTACACCAATAGCCATTTTACTTCTACACATTTAACCAAGAGAAACAAACGCTATGTTCGTACAAGGACTTGTATATGAATTTCATAGCAGCTTTATTTTTAAGAATTGAAAACAGTAGAAATGTTCATCAATGTCCATCAATAGAGCAAAGACAAATTATGATCTATTCATTAAAGAGATTACTATTCAACATCAAAATGAACTATTTACAATTGGAGATTCTCAAAGTAATGGTGCTGAGAAAAGAAAAGCCAGGCAATGAATAGAATATACTGTGTGATTCCATGACTATAAAAAAAATCTAGAAAATACAAATTTACATAAAGTCACAGTCATCAAATATATTGGTGTGATTTTAGTGCCTTCTTCTGTGCTCCCATAGCTTCCTACACTTGGATCTCCAAGCATTTGTTACACCATGTGAAAATATGAACTCTTTTTCTTTATTCTGTCTTACCAGAATAAGAATCCTTGAAATTTTATGGACATTTGAACTCTCAGTTATTAGTAGAAATTCTATCACACAGTAAGTTTTCAAATATAAAGCCACAGTTTTACAATGACTTCTAAGCTTTTACATGATCTAGCCACTCATTTAACCTCTGTGATCTCTTTCCCTGCTACTCTTCAGTCCCTCACAGTGGCCTCCTTGCTATTCCTCAGATCTGCCAGGCATGATCCAACCTAATGGCCTTCAAGATAGCCAATTCCTTTGTCTGGAGTGACCTTATTGCTGATAGTTCTGGGCAAATTCATCACCTTTCCATACGTTTGTTCAATTGTCAGCTTCATTGTAACTAACCCGATCTTCCTATTAAAATTCTTACCTCCCCATCCCCTGCCTAGCAACCTTGATTTTTCTCATCCTGATCTAATTTTTCTCTTTCCCCATTGCACTCATCATTTTTGAATGCACTATGCAATTTTTATTCAGGTTTATAGCTTTTAATTGTCTCACCCATTAAAATAAACGTTCTACAAATCCAAGTATTTCATTTACCAGTGTAGTCTGAAGTAATATCTGCCATATAATAGACAGTAGACAATTGGTAAATTTCAGAATAAATTAATGTTGAGAATATACTGAATTTCATAAGTCATTTCAATATTTTTTTCAAAAAATAAACTATGTAAAACATACCTTAAATTTACTTTCAAAATATTTTAGAGCATATAATGAACAAAAGAAGACAAAAGAAGACAAAAAAACCCAAAATAAGCAAAAGCCTCAAAGAAACAATCATATGAATAACCATTTCAAACCTACTTAAAAATTGCATAATACCACACTCCTAGATCCTCTCTGAATGCTCTAAAATAACCCTTCAAAAGAAATACATTTTTTAAAATTACAGATTTTTTGGCAAATAATTTAATAAAATAAAAATTTCATTCATCTATGTAGATCATAATAAATGTTTTTAATAAGCATAAAATTATAACTCTGAAGTGTGCTAAAATGAAACCACCTGCTAAGGGTGAGAGAACAAAAATAAACATCATTTTTCCAAATAAGAGGAATTTATTACCTTTGAATCAAAGCATGTGGATTTGTTCAAAGTGGCAATAAAGGAATATGGAAACACAATCCATAGAAAGTCATATTTTAGATTTCTAAAAGACTTCAAAGTGAAGAGTATACATTTTTTAAATGCTACATAATGCTACATAATGACAAGATGACAGGTTGTGACAAATAGCATTTTAAAAGCTCTACTCATAATGGAACTGAAAGTGTCATTTCCCTATAATTTTATATATGTCATTAATTTACTATATTTGGATACAACACATTACCAAACAGATGTTCATCAAAGACTAAATCATTTTTAATGGAACATAATAATTTGAACCTACATCTATTAATCATTTTTTTCGATCTAACATTTATAGTCTCGCTAAACAATTGATCAGATATTGACAAATTTAAAAAAAATATAGGATAAAAAGTCGTGTTTGGAAAAGTAGATTTTCTTTGAAATTTGCATTTAAATGAAAATATTGCTGATATTTTTAAGACTTTAAATGTAATTTTATATATATCTGACCTATCAGATGATATAAAATTTTTGGAGAAAATATGACATATTTTTTTGATCTTGGTTGAAGGTATTAATAAAGAGCAACTGCTTGTATTATTTGTATTGTGATATCTTAGTTAATAAACATGAATAACTGGTATAAAATATGGTTTTTTTAAAGTTTATTTATTTACTTGACAGAGATCACAGGAAGGCAGAGGGGCAGAGAGAGAGGAATGGAAGCAGGCTCCCTGCTGAGCAGAGAGCCCACTGTGGGACTCAATCCCAGGAACCTGGAATCATAACAAAGAAATGATGATAAATTCCTTAAAAGACTCAAAGTTGTTCTTGACTGGTACGTTTCAAGCTCTATTCCTGGTTTGAGGACAGTTTTTAACAGGCTTGTCACTGTAGAAATCAGCTGGATGTTTAGAGGCTATCAGAACTGTGCAAAAACCTTGAAGGGGTAAAGATTGAAAATCCTTTAGAGAGATTAGCTCCCTAAGGCATTACTCATCCACACATTTTCCTCCAAACAATTAAGGCTGATGGATGAGGGGCACCTGAGGGGCTCTCTCATCACGTGGGTGGTGGGTTAAGCCTCTGCCTTCATCTCAAGTCATGGTCTCTGGGTCCTGGGATCCAGCCCCACATCCGGCTCTGCTCAAAAGGAAGCCTGCTTCCCTCCCTGCTTGCCTGCCTCTCTGCTTACTTGTAATCTCTCTCTCTCTCTCTCTCTCTCTCTCTCTCTCTGTGTCCAATAAATAAATAAAATCTTAAAAAAAAGGCTGATGGATGATAAATTATGAAAACTGCTCCCTCCAAATGATGCTTCTTCATAAGGTTTTAAGAATTTAAAATTGTAAGAATTTAAAATTGAAACTTGATCGTAGGATTTATCTTATACAATAACAACAAGTGATGGCAGTTATTATTAGTTCTGAAGTATTTGTGATTCTGAATTCTTGGCCTCATTAGTAAATTTATTTTTAATAAATTATTTAATATATAATAATATATATAATATATATTATATATAACATATATAATATATATAATAAATTCATTCATTCATTCATTATTTATTTATTTATTATTTATTATTATAATTTATTCATTTATTAACTCAAACACAAGAAAATGAATGACCTGATTGAAAAATTGGCAAGGACTGGAACAGACACCTCACTTAAGAAGATATTGAGATGGCAATAATGATATGAACAGATGCTGTGATGATCCACAGCATGTCTAATTAAGGAATTGTAAATTAAAAGAACATGAGGGGCGCCTGGATGGCTTAGTGGGTTAAGCCGCTGCCTTTGGATCAGGTCATGATCTCAGGGTCCTGGGATCGAGTTCCACGTTGGGCTCTCTGCTCAGGAGGAGCCTGCTTCCCTTTCTCTCTCTCTCTGACTGCCTCTCCGTCTTCTTGTGATCTCTCTCTCTGTCAAATAAATAAATAAAATCTTTTTTAAAAATAAATAAATAAATAAGACAATGATATATCACTACACATCTATTAGAATGGCTAAAATCCAAAATACTGACAACATAAAATGCTTTTGACGATGAGGAACAAGAGAAACTCTCATTCATTCACCTAAAGGATATGGATGGCTTATAAGCACATGACAAATTTCTCAACATTTAGACATTAAAGAAATACAAATTAAAATCATAATGAGACATGCTTACATATCTATTAGAATGGCTAAAATTATAAAGGCTAATTGTACTTCGTCTGAGCTAGATTGAGAAGCAACAAAAAATCTAAACTGTTGCTGGCATATATCATGATACCACCACTTTGGAAAATAGTTTGAAAATTTTTTTAAATGCAAAATACGTTGCAGTTACACCAATAGCCATTTTACTTCTACACATTTAACCAAGAGAAACAAACGCTATGTTCGTACAAGGACTTGTATATGAATTTCATAGCAGCTTTATTTTTAAGAATTGAAAACAGTAGAAATGTTCATCAATGTCCATCAATAGAGCAAAGACAAATTATGATCTATTCATTAAAGAGATTACTATTCAACATCAAAATGAACTATTTACAATTGGAGATTCTCAAAGTAATGGTGCTGAGAAAAGAAAAGCCAGGCAATGAATAGAATATACTGTGTGATTCCATGACTATAAAAAAAATCTAGAAAATACAAATTTACATAAAGTCACAGTCATCAAATATATTGGTGTGATTTTAGTGCCTTCTTCTGTGCTCCCATAGCTTCCTACACTTGGATCTCCAAGCATTTGTTACACCATGTGAAAATATGAACTCTTTTTCTTTATTCTGTCTTACCAGAATAAGAATCCTTGAAATTTTATGGACATTTGAACTCTCAGTTATTAGTAGAAATTCTATCACACAGTAAGTTTTCAAATATAAAGCCACAGTTTTACAATGACTTCTAAGCTTTTACATGATCTAGCCACTCATTTAACCTCTGTGATCTCTTTCCCTGCTACTCTTCAGTCCCTCACAGTGGCCTCCTTGCTATTCCTCAGATCTGCCAGGCATGATCCAACCTAATGGCCTTCAAGATAGCCAATTCCTTTGTCTGGAGTGACCTTATTGCTGATAGTTCTGGGCAAATTCATCACCTTTCCATACGTTTGTTCAATTGTCAGCTTCATTGTAACTAACCCGATCTTCCTATTAAAATTCTTACCTCCCCATCCCCTGCCTAGCAACCTTGATTTTTCTCATCCTGATCTAATTTTTCTCTTTCCCCATTGCACTCATCATTTTTGAATGCACTATGCAATTTTTATTCAGGTTTATAGCTTTTAATTGTCTCACCCATTAAAATAAACGTTCTACAAATCCAAGTATTTCATTTACCAGTGTAGTCTGAAGTAATATCTGCCATATAATAGACAGTAGACAATTGGTAAATTTCAGAATAAATTAATGTTGAGAATATACTGAATTTCATAAGTCATTTCAATATTTTTTTCAAAAAATAAACTATGTAAAACATACCTTAAATTTACTTTCAAAATATTTTAGAGCATATAATGAACAAAAGAAGACAAAAGAAGACAAAAAAACCCAAAATAAGCAAAAGCCTCAAAGAAACAATCATATGAATAACCATTTCAAACCTACTTAAAAATTGCATAATACCACACTCCTAGATCCTCTCTGAATGCTCTAAAATAACCCTTCAAAAGAAATACATTTTTTAAAATTACAGATTTTTTGGCAAATAATTTAATAAAATAAAAATTTCATTCATCTATGTAGATCATAATAAATGTTTTTAATAAGCATAAAATTATAACTCTGAAGTGTGCTAAAATGAAACCACCTGCTAAGGGTGAGAGAACAAAAATAAACATCATTTTTCCAAATAAGAGGAATTTATTACCTTTGAATCAAAGCATGTGGATTTGTTCAAAGTGGCAATAAAGGAATATGGAAACACAATCCATAGAAAGTCATATTTTAGATTTCTAAAAGACTTCAAAGTGAAGAGTATACATTTTTTAAATGCTACATAATGCTACATAATGACAAGATGACAGGTTGTGACAAATAGCATTTTAAAAGCTCTACTCATAATGGAACTGAAAGTGTCATTTCCCTATAATTTTATATATGTCATTAATTTACTATATTTGGATACAACACATTACCAAACAGATGTTCATCAAAGACTAAATCATTTTTAATGGAACATAATAATTTGAACCTACATCTATTAATCATTTTTTTCGATCTAACATTTATAGTCTCGCTAAACAATTGATCAGATATTGACAAATTTAAAAAAAATATAGGATAAAAAGTCGTGTTTGGAAAAGTAGATTTTCTTTGAAATTTGCATTTAAGTGAAAATATTGCTGATATTTTTAAGACTTTAAATGTAATTTTATATATATCTGACCTATCAGATGATATAAAATTTTTGGAGAAAATATGACATATTTTTTTGATCTTGGTTGAAGGTATTAATAAAGAGCAACTGCTTGTATTATTTGTATTGTGATATCTTAGTTAATAAACATGAATAACTGGTATAAAATATGGTTTTTTTAAAGTTTATTTATTTACTTGACAGAGATCACAGGAAGGCAGAGGGGCAGGCAGAGAGAGAGGAATGGAAGCAGGCTCCCTGCTGAGCAGAGAGCCCACTGTGGGACTCAATCCCAGGAACCTGGAATCATAACAAAGAAATGATGATAAATTCCTTAAAAGACTCAAAGTTGTTCTTGACTGGTACGTTTCAAGCTCTATTCCTGGTTTGAGGACAGTTTTTAACAGGCTTGTCACTGTAGAAATCAGCTGGATGTTTAGAGGCTATCAGAACTGTGCAAAAACCTTGAAGGGGTAAAGATTGAAAATCCTTTAGAGAGATTAGCTCCCTAAGGCATTACTCATCCACACATTTTCCTCCAAACAATTAAGGCTGATGGATGAGGGGCACCTGAGGGGCTCTCTCATCACGTGGGTGGTGGGTTAAGCCTCTGCCTTCATCTCAAGTCATGGTCTCTGGGTCCTGGGATCCAGCCCCACATCCGGCTCTGCTCAAAAGGAAGCCTGCTTCCCTCCCTGCTTGCCTGCCTCTCTGCTTACTTGTAATCTCTCTCTCTCTCTCTCTCTCTCTCTCTCTCTGTGTCCAATAAATAAATAAAATCTTAAAAAAAAGGCTGATGGATGATAAATTATGAAAACTGCTCCCTCCAAATGATGCTTCTTCATAAGGTTTTAAGAATTTAAAATTGTAAGAATTTAAAATTGAAACTTGATCGTAGGATTTATCTTATACAATAACAACAAGTGATGGCAGTTATTATTAGTTCTGAAGTATTTGTGATTCTGAATTCTTGGCCTCATTAGTAAATTTATTTTTAATAAATTATTTAATATATAATAATATATATAATATATATTATATATAACATATATAATATATATAATAAATTCATTCATTCATTCATTATTTATTTATTTATTATTTATTATTATAATTTATTCATTTATTAACTCAAACACAAGAAAATGAATGACCTGATTGAAAAATTGGCAAGGACTGGAACAGACACCTCACTTAAGAAGATATTGAGATGGCAATAATGATATGAACAGATGCTGTGATGATCCACAGCATGTCTAATTAAGGAATTGTAAATTAAAAGAACATGAGGGGCGCCTGGATGGCTTAGTGGGTTAAGCCGCTGCCTTTGGATCAGGTCATGATCTCAGGGTCCTGGGATCGAGTTCCACGTTGGGCTCTCTGCTCAGGAGGAGCCTGCTTCCCTTTCTCTCTCTCTCTGACTGCCTCTCCGTCTTCTTGTGATCTCTCTCTCTGTCAAATAAATAAATAAAATCTTTTTTAAAAATAAATAAATAAATAAGACAATGATATATCACTACACATCTATTAGAATGGCTAAAATCCAAAATACTGACAACATAAAATGCTTTTGACGATGAGGAACAAGAGAAACTCTCATTCATTCACCTAAAGGATATGGATGGCTTATAAGCACATGACAAATTTCTCAACATTTAGACATTAAAGAAATACAAATTAAAATCATAATGAGACATGCTTACATATCTATTAGAATGGCTAAAATTATAAAGGCTAATTGTACTTCGTCTGAGCTAGATTGAGAAGCAACAAAAAATCTAAACTGTTGCTGGCATATATCATGATACCACCACTTTGGAAAATAGTTTGAAAATTTTTTTAAATGCAAAATACGTTGCAGTTACACCAATAGCCATTTTACTTCTACACATTTAACCAAGAGAAACAAACGCTATGTTCGTACAAGGACTTGTATATGAATTTCATAGCAGCTTTATTTTTAAGAATTGAAAACAGTAGAAATGTTCATCAATGTCCATCAATAGAGCAAAGACAAATTATGATCTATTCATTAAAGAGATTACTATTCAACATCAAAATGAACTATTTACAATTGGAGATTCTCAAAGTAATGGTGCTGAGAAAAGAAAAGCCAGGCAATGAATAGAATATACTGTGTGATTCCATGACTATAAAAAAAATCTAGAAAATACAAATTTACATAAAGTCACAGTCATCAAATATATTGGTGTGATTTTAGTGCCTTCTTCTGTGCTCCCATAGCTTCCTACACTTGGATCTCCAAGCATTTGTTACACCATGTGAAAATATGAACTCTTTTTCTTTATTCTGTCTTACCAGAATAAGAATCCTTGAAATTTTATGGACATTTGAACTCTCAGTTATTAGTAGAAATTCTATCACACAGTAAGTTTTCAAATATAAAGCCACAGTTTTACAATGACTTCTAAGCTTTTACATGATCTAGCCACTCATTTAACCTCTGTGATCTCTTTCCCTGCTACTCTTCAGTCCCTCACAGTGGCCTCCTTGCTATTCCTCAGATCTGCCAGGCATGATCCAACCTAATGGCCTTCAAGATAGCCAATTCCTTTGTCTGGAGTGACCTTATTGCTGATAGTTCTGGGCAAATTCATCACCTTTCCATACGTTTGTTCAATTGTCAGCTTCATTGTAACTAACCCGATCTTCCTATTAAAATTCTTACCTCCCCATCCCCTGCCTAGCAACCTTGATTTTTCTCATCCTGATCTAATTTTTCTCTTTCCCCATTGCACTCATCATTTTTGAATGCACTATGCAATTTTTATTCAGGTTTATAGCTTTTAATTGTCTCACCCATTAAAATAAACGTTCTACAAATCCAAGTATTTCATTTACCAGTGTAGTCTGAAGTAATATCTGCCATATAATAGACAGTAGACAATTGGTAAATTTCAGAATAAATTAATGTTGAGAATATACTGAATTTCATAAGTCATTTCAATATTTTTTTCAAAAAATAAACTATGTAAAACATACCTTAAATTTACTTTCAAAATATTTTAGAGCATATAATGAACAAAAGAAGACAAAAGAAGACAAAAAAACCCAAAATAAGCAAAAGCCTCAAAGAAACAATCATATGAATAACCATTTCAAACCTACTTAAAAATTGCATAATACCACACTCCTAGATCCTCTCTGAATGCTCTAAAATAACCCTTCAAAAGAAATACATTTTTTAAAATTACAGATTTTTTGGCAAATAATTTAATAAAATAAAAATTTCATTCATCTATGTAGATCATAATAAATGTTTTTAATAAGCATAAAATTATAACTCTGAAGTGTGCTAAAATGAAACCACCTGCTAAGGGTGAGAGAACAAAAATAAACATCATTTTTCCAAATAAGAGGAATTTATTACCTTTGAATCAAAGCATGTGGATTTGTTCAAAGTGGCAATAAAGGAATATGGAAACACAATCCATAGAAAGTCATATTTTAGATTTCTAAAAGACTTCAAAGTGAAGAGTATACATTTTTTAAATGCTACATAATGCTACATAATGACAAGATGACAGGTTGTGACAAATAGCATTTTAAAAGCTCTACTCATAATGGAACTGAAAGTGTCATTTCCCTATAATTTTATATATGTCATTAATTTACTATATTTGGATACAACACATTACCAAACAGATGTTCATCAAAGACTAAATCATTTTTAATGGAACATAATAATTTGAACCTACATCTATTAATCATTTTTTTCGATCTAACATTTATAGTCTCGCTAAACAATTGATCAGATATTGACAAATTTAAAAAAAATATAGGATAAAAAGTCGTGTTTGGAAAAGTAGATTTTCTTTGAAATTTGCATTTAAATGAAAATATTGCTGATATTTTTAAGACTTTAAATGTAATTTTATATATATCTGACCTATCAGATGATATAAAATTTTTGGAGAAAATATGACATATTTTTTTGATCTTGGTTGAAGGTATTAATAAAGAGCAACTGCTTGTATTATTTGTATTGTGATATCTTAGTTAATAAACATGAATAACTGGTATAAAATATGGTTTTTTTAAAGTTTATTTATTTACTTGACAGAGATCACAGGAAGGCAGAGGGGCAGGCAGAGAGAGAGGAATGGAAGCAGGCTCCCTGCTGAGCAGAGAGCCCACTGTGGGACTCAATCCCAGGCACCTGGAATCATAACAAAGAAATGATGATAAATTCCTTAAAAGACTCAAAGTTGTTCTTGACTGGTACGTTTCAAGCTCTATTCCTGGTTTGAGGACAGTTTTTAACAGGCTTGTCACTGTAGAAATCAGCTGGATGTTTAGAGGCTATCAGAACTGTGCAAAAACCTTGAAGGGGTAAAGATTGAAAATCCTTTAGAGAGATTAGCTCCCTAAGGCATTACTCATCCACACATTTTCCTCCAAACAATTAAGGCTGATGGATGAGGGGCACCTGAGGGGCTCTCTCATCACGTGGGTGGTGGGTTAAGCCTCTGCCTTCATCTCAAGTCATGGTCTCTGGGTCCTGGGATCCAGCCCCACATCCGGCTCTGCTCAAAAGGAAGCCTGCTTCCCTCCCTGCTTGCCTGCCTCTCTGCTTACTTGTAATCTCTCTCTCTCTCTCACTCTCTCTCTCTGTGTCCAATAAATAAATAAAATCTTAAAAAAAAGGCTGATGGATGATAAATTATGAAAACTGCTCCCTCCAAATGATGCTTCTTCATAAGGTTTTAAGAATTTAAAATTGTAAGAATTTAAAATTGAAACTTGATCGTAGGATTTATCTTATACAATAACAACAAGTGATGGCAGTTATTATTAGTTCTGAAGTATTTGTGATTCTGAATTCTTGGCCTCATTAGCAAATTTATTTTTAATAAATTATTTAATATATAATAATATATATAATGTATATTATATATAACATATATAATATATATAATAAATTCATTCATTCATTCATTATTTATTTATTTATTATTTATTATTATAATTTATTCATTTATTAACTCAAACACAAGAAAATGAATGACCTGATTGAAAAATTGGCAAGGACTGGAACAGACACCTCACTTAAGAAGATATTGAGATGGCAATAATGATATGAACAGATGCTGTGATGATCCACAGCATGTCTAATTAAGGAATTGTAAATTAAAAGAACATGAGGGGCGCCTGGATGGCTTAGTGGGTTAAGCCGCTGCCTTTGGATCAGGTCATGATCTCAGGGTCCTGGGATCGAGTTCCACGTTGGGCTCTCTGCTCAGGAGGAGCCTGCTTCCCTTTCTCTCTCTCTCTGACTGCCTCTCCGTCTTCTTGTGATCTCTCTCTCTGTCAAATAAATAAATAAAATCTTTTTTAAAAATAAATAAATAAATAAGACAATGATATATCACTACACATCTATTAGAATGGCTAAAATCCAAAATACTGACAACATAAAATGCTTTTGACGATGAGGAACAAGAGAAACTCTCATTCATTCACCTAAAGGATATGGATGGCTTATAAGCACATGACAAATTTCTCAACATTTAGACATTAAAGAAATACAAATTAAAATCATAATGAGACATGCTTACATATCTATTAGAATGGCTAAAATTATAAAGGCTAATTGTACTTCGTCTGAGCTAGATTGAGAAGCAACAAAAAATCTAAACTGTTGCTGGCATATATCATGATACCACCACTTTGGAAAATAGTTTGAAAATTTTTTTAAATGCAAAATACGTTGCAGTTACACCAATAGCCATTTTACTTCTACACATTTAACCAAGAGAAACAAACGCTATGTTCGTACAAGGACTTGTATATGAATTTCATAGCAGCTTTATTTTTAAGAATTGAAAACAGTAGAAATGTTCATCAATGTCCATCAATAGAGCAAAGACAAATTATGATCTATTCATTAAAGAGATTACTATTCAACATCAAAATGAACTATTTACAATTGGAGATTCTCAAAGTAATGGTGCTGAGAAAAGAAAAGCCAGGCAATGAATAGAATATACTGTGTGATTCCATGACTATAAAAAAAATCTAGAAAATACAAATTTACATAAAGTCACAGTCATCAAATATATTGGTGTGATTTTAGTGCCTTCTTCTGTGCTCCCATAGCTTCCTACACTTGGATCTCCAAGCATTTGTTACACCATGTGAAAATATGAACTCTTTTTCTTTATTCTGTCTTACCAGAATAAGAATCCTTGAAATTTTATGGACATTTGAACTCTCAGTTATTAGTAGAAATTCTATCACACAGTAAGTTTTCAAATATAAAGCCACAGTTTTACAATGACTTCTAAGCTTTTACATGATCTAGCCACTCATTTAACCTCTGTGATCTCTTTCCCTGCTACTCTTCAGTCCCTCACAGTGGCCTCCTTGCTATTCCTCAGATCTGCCAGGCATGATCCAACCTAATGGCCTTCAAGATAGCCAATTCCTTTGTCTGGAGTGACCTTATTGCTGATAGTTCTGGGCAAATTCATCACCTTTCCATACGTTTGTTCAATTGTCAGCTTCATTGTAACTAACCCGATCTTCCTATTAAAATTCTTACCTCCCCATCCCCTGCCTAGCAACCTTGATTTTTCTCATCCTGATCTAATTTTTCTCTTTCCCCATTGCACTCATCATTTTTGAATGCACTATGCAATTTTTATTCAGGTTTATAGCTTTTAATTGTCTCACCCATTAAAATAAACGTTCTACAAATCCAAGTATTTCATTTACCAGTGTAGTCTGAAGTAATATCTGCCATATAATAGACAGTAGACAATTGGTAAATTTCAGAATAAATTAATGTTGAGAATATACTGAATTTCATAAGTCATTTCAATATTTTTTTCAAAAAATAAACTATGTAAAACATACCTTAAATTTACTTTCAAAATATTTTAGAGCATATAATGAACAAAAGAAGACAAAAGAAGACAAAAAAACCCAAAATAAGCAAAAGCCTCAAAGAAACAATCATATGAATAACCATTTCAAACCTACTTAAAAATTGCATAATACCACACTCCTAGATCCTCTCTGAATGCTCTAAAATAACCCTTCAAAAGAAATACATTTTTTAAAATTACAGATTTTTTGGCAAATAATTTAATAAAATAAAAATTTCATTCATCTATGTAGATCATAATAAATGTTTTTAATAAGCATAAAATTATAACTCTGAAGTGTGCTAAAATGAAACCACCTGCTAAGGGTGAGAGAACAAAAATAAACATCATTTTTCCAAATAAGAGGAATTTATTACCTTTGAATCAAAGCATGTGGATTTGTTCAAAGTGGCAATAAAGGAATATGGAAACACAATCCATAGAAAGTCATATTTTAGATTTCTAAAAGACTTCAAAGTGAAGAGTATACATTTTTTAAATGCTACATAATGCTACATAATGACAAGATGACAGGTTGTGACAAATAGCATTTTAAAAGCTCTACTCATAATGGAACTGAAAGTGTCATTTCCCTATAATTTTATATATGTCATTAATTTACTATATTTGGATACAACACATTACCAAACAGATGTTCATCAAAGACTAAATCATTTTTAATGGAACATAATAATTTGAACCTACATCTATTAATCATTTTTTTCGATCTAACATTTATAGTCTCGCTAAACAATTGATCAGATATTGACAAATTTAAAAAAAATATAGGATAAAAAGTCGTGTTTGGAAAAGTAGATTTTCTTTGAAATTTGCATTTAAATGAAAATATTGCTGATATTTTTAAGACTTTAAATGTAATTTTATATATATCTGACCTATCAGATGATATAAAATTTTTGGAGAAAATATGACATATTTTTTTGATCTTGGTTGAAGGTATTAATAAAGAGCAACTGCTTGTATTATTTGTATTGTGATATCTTAGTTAATAAACATGAATAACTGGTATAAAATATGGTTTTTTTAAAGTTTATTTATTTACTTGACAGAGATCACAGGAAGGCAGAGGGGCAGGCAGAGAGAGAGGAATGGAAGCAGGCTCCCTGCTGAGCAGAGAGCCCACTGTGGGACTCAATCCCAGGAACCTGGAATCATAACAAAGAAATGATGATAAATTCCTTAAAAGACTCAAAGTTGTTCTTGACTGGTACGTTTCAAGCTCTATTCCTGGTTTGAGGACAGTTTTTAACAGGCTTGTCACTGTAGAAATCAGCTGGATGTTTAGAGGCTATCAGAACTGTGCAAAAACCTTGAAGGGGTAAAGATTGAAAATCCTTTAGAGAGATTAGCTCCCTAAGGCATTACTCATCCACACATTTTCCTCCAAACAATTAAGGCTGATGGATGAGGGGCACCTGAGGGGCTCTCTCATCACGTGGGTGGTGGGTTAAGCCTCTGCCTTCATCTCAAGTCATGGTCTCTGGGTCCTGGGATCCAGCCCCACATCCGGCTCTGCTCAAAAGGAAGCCTGCTTCCCTCCCTGCTTGCCTGCCTCTCTGCTTACTTGTAATCTCTCTCTCTCTCTCTCTCTCTCTCTCTCTCTCTCTGTGTCCAATAAATAAATAAAATCTTAAAAAAAAGGCTGATGGATGATAAATTATGAAAACTGCTCCCTCCAAATGATGCTTCTTCATAAGGTTTTAAGAATTTAAAATTGTAAGAATTTAAAATTGAAACTTGATCGTAGGATTTATCTTATACAATAACAACAAGTGATGGCAGTTATTATTAGTTCTGAAGTATTTGTGATTCTGAATTCTTGGCCTCATTAGCAAATTTATTTTTAATAAATTATTTAATATATAATAATATATATAATATATATTATATATAACATATATAATATATATAATAAATTCATTCATTCATTCATTATTTATTTATTTATTATTTATTATTATAATTTATTCATTTATTAACTCAAACACAAGAAAATGAATGACCTGATTGAAAAATTGGCAAGGACTGGAACAGACACCTCACTTAAGAAGATATTGAGATGGCAATAATGATATGAACAGATGCTGTGATGATCCACAGCATGTCTAATTAAGGAATTGTAAATTAAAAGAACATGAGGGGCGCCTGGATGGCTTAGTGGGTTAAGCCGCTGCCTTTGGATCAGGTCATGATCTCAGGGTCCTGGGATCGAGTTCCACGTTGGGCTCTCTGCTCAGGAGGAGCCTGCTTCCCTTTCTCTCTCTCTCTGACTGCCTCTCCGTCTTCTTGTGATCTCTCTCTCTGTCAAATAAATAAATAAAATCTTTTTTAAAAATAAATAAATAAATAAGACAATGATCTATCACTACACATCTATTAGAATGGCTAAAATCCAAAATACTGACAACATAAAATGCTTTTGACGATGAGGAACAAGAGAAACTCTCATTCATTCACCTAAAGGATATGGATGGCTTATAAGCACATGACAAATTTCTCAACATTTAGACATTAAAGAAATACAAATTAAAATCATAATGAGACATGCTTACATATCTATTAGAATGGCTAAAATTATAAAGGCTAATTGTACTTCGTCTGAGCTAGATTGAGAAGCAACAAAAATTCTAAACTGTTGCTGGCATATATCATGATACCACCACTTTGGAAAATAGTTTGAAAATTTTTTTAAATGCAAAATACGTTGCAGTTACACCAATAGCCATTTTACTTCTACACATTTAACCAAGAGAAACAAACGCTATGTTCGTACAAGGACTTGTATATGAATTTCATAGCAGCTTTATTTTTAAGAATTGAAAACAGTAGAAATGTTCATCAATGTCCATCAATAGAGCAAAGACAAATTATGATCTATTCATTAAAGAGATTACTATTCAACATCAAAATGAACTATTTACAATTGGAGATTCTCAAAGTAATGGTGCTGAGAAAAGAAAAGCCAGGCAATGAATAGAATATACTGTGTGATTCCATGACTATAAAAAAAATCTAGAAAATACAAATTTACATAAAGTCACAGTCATCAAATATATTGGTGTGATTTTAGTGCCTTCTTCTGTGCTCCCATAGCTTCCTACACTTGGATCTCCAAGCATTTGTTACACCATGTGAAAATATGAACTCTTTTTCTTTATTCTGTCTTACCAGAATAAGAATCCTTGAAATTTTATGGACATTTGAACTCTCAGTTATTAGTAGAAATTCTATCACACAGTAAGTTTTCAAATATAAAGCCACAGTTTTACAATGACTTCTAAGCTTTTACATGATCTAGCCACTCATTTAACCTCTGTGATCTCTTTCCCTGCTACTCTTCAGTCCCTCACAGTGGCCTCCTTGCTATTCCTCAGATCTGCCAGGCATGATCCAACCTAATGGCCTTCAAGATAGCCAATTCCTTTGTCTGGAGTGACCTTATTGCTGATAGTTCTGGGCAAATTCATCACCTTTCCATACGTTTGTTCAATTGTCAGCTTCATTGTAACTAACCCGATCTTCCTATTAAAATTCTTACCTCCCCATCCCCTGCCTAGCAACCTTGATTTTTCTCATCCTGATCTAATTTTTCTCTTTCCCCATTGCACTCATCATTTTTGAATGCACTATGCAATTTTTATTCAGGTTTATAGCTTTTAATTGTCTCACCCATTAAAATAAACGTTCTACAAATCCAAGTATTTCATTTACCAGTGTAGTCTGAAGTAATATCTGCCATATAATAGACAGTAGACAATTGGTAAATTTCAGAATAAATTAATGTTGAGAATATACTGAATTTCATAAGTCATTTCAATATTTTTTTCAAAAAATAAACTATGTAAAACATACCTTAAATTTACTTTCAAAATATTTTAGAGCATATAATGAACAAAAGAAGACAAAAGAAGACAAAAAAACCCAAAATAAGCAAAAGCCTCAAAGAAACAATCATATGAATAACCATTTCAAACCTACTTAAAAATTGCATAATACCACACTCCTAGATCCTCTCTGAATGCTCTAAAATAACCCTTCAAAAGAAATACATTTTTTAAAATTACAGATTTTTTGGCAAATAATTTAATAAAATAAAAATTTCATTCATCTATGTAGATCATAATAAATGTTTTTAATAAGCATAAAATTATAACTCTGAAGTGTGCTAAAATGAAACCACCTGCTAAGGGTGAGAGAACAAAAATAAACATCATTTTTCCAAATAAGAGGAATTTATTACCTTTGAATCAAAGCATGTGGATTTGTTCAAAGTGGCAATAAAGGAATATGGAAACACAATCCATAGAAAGTCATATTTTAGATTTCTAAAAGACTTCAAAGTGAAGAGTATACATTTTTTAAATGCTACATAATGCTACATAATGACAAGATGACAGGTTGTGACAAATAGCATTTTAAAAGCTCTACTCATAATGGAACTGAAAGTGTCATTTCCCTATAATTTTATATATGTCATTAATTTACTATATTTGGATACAACACATTACCAAACAGATGTTCATCAAAGACTAAATCATTTTTAATGGAACATAATAATTTGAACCTACATCTATTAATCATTTTTTTCGATCTAACATTTATAGTCTCGCTAAACAATTGATCAGATATTGACAAATTTAAAAAAAATATAGGATAAAAAGTCGTGTTTGGAAAAGTAGATTTTCTTTGAAATTTGCATTTAAATGAAAATATTGCTGATATTTTTAAGACTTTAAATGTAATTTTATATATATCTGACCTATCAGATGATATAAAATTTTTGGAGAAAATATGACATATTTTTTTGATCTTGGTTGAAGGTATTAATAAAGAGCAACTGCTTGTATTATTTGTATTGTGATATCTTAGTTAATAAACATGAATAACTGGTATAAAATATGGTTTTTTTAAAGTTTATTTATTTACTTGACAGAGATCACAGGAAGGCAGAGGGGCAGGCAGAGAGAGAGGAATGGAAGCAGGCTCCCTGCTGAGCAGAGAGCCCACTGTGGGACTCAATCCCAGGAACCTGGAATCATAACAAAGAAATGATGATAAATTCCTTAAAAGACTCAAAGTTGTTCTTGACTGGTACGTTTCAAGCTCTATTCCTGGTTTGAGGACAGTTTTTAACAGGCTTGTCACTGTAGAAATCAGCTGGATGTTTAGAGGCTATCAGAACTGTGCAAAAACCTTGAAGGGGTAAAGATTGAAAATCCTTTAGAGAGATTAGCTCCCTAAGGCATTACTCATCCACACATTTTCCTCCAAACAATTAAGGCTGATGGATGAGGGGCACCTGAGGGGCTCTCTCATCACGTGGGTGGTGGGTTAAGCCTCTGCCTTCATCTCAAGTCATGGTCTCTGGGTCCTGGGATCCAGCCCCACATCCGGCTCTGCTCAAAAGGAAGCCTGCTTCCCTCCCTGCTTGCCTGCCTCTCTGCTTACTTGTAATCTCTCTCTCTCTCTCTCTCTCTCTCTCTCTCTCTCTGTGTCCAATAAATAAATAAAATCTTAAAAAAAAGGCTGATGGATGATAAATTATGAAAACTGCTCCCTCCAAATGATGCTTCTTCATAAGGTTTTAAGAATTTAAAATTGTAAGAATTTAAAATTGAAACTTGATCGTAGGATTTATCTTATACAATAACAACAAGTGATGGCAGTTATTATTAGTTCTGAAGTATTTGTGATTCTGAATTCTTGGCCTCATTAGCAAATTTATTTTTAATAAATTATTTAATATATAATAATATATATAATGTATATTATATATAACATATATAATATATATAATAAATTCATTCATTCATTCATTATTTATTTATTTATTATTTATTATTATAATTTATTCATTTATTAACTCAAACACAAGAAAATGAATGACCTGATTGAAAAATTGGCAAGGACTGGAACAGACACCTCACTTAAGAAGATATTGAGATGGCAATAATGATATGAACAGATGCTGTGATGATCCACAGCATGTCTAATTAAGGAATTGTAAATTAAAAGAACATGAGGGGCGCCTGGATGGCTTAGTGGGTTAAGCCGCTGCCTTTGGATCAGGTCATGATCTCAGGGTCCTGGGATCGAGTTCCACGTTGGGCTCTCTGCTCAGGAGGAGCCTGCTTCCCTTTCTCTCTCTCTCTGACTGCCTCTCCGTCTTCTTGTGATCTCTCTCTCTGTCAAATAAATAAATAAAATCTTTTTTAAAAATAAATAAATAAATAAGACAATGATCTATCACTACACATCTATTAGAATGGCTAAAATCCAAAATACTGACAACATAAAATGCTTTTGACGATGAGGAACAAGAGAAACTCTCATTCATTCACCTAAAGGATATGGATGGCTTATAAGCACATGACAAATTTCTCAACATTTAGACATTAAAGAAATACAAATTAAAATCATAATGAGACATGCTTACATATCTATTAGAATGGCTAAAATTATAAGGGCTAATTGTACTTCGTCTGAGCTAGATTGAGAAGCAACAAAAAATCTAAACTGTTGCTGGCATATATCATGATACCACCACTTTGGAAAATAGTTTGAAAATTTTTTTAAATGCAAAATACGTTGCAGTTACACCAATAGCCATTTTACTTCTACACATTTAACCAAGAGAAACAAACGCTATGTTCGTACAAGGACTTGTATATGAATTTCATAGCAGCTTTATTTTTAAGAATTGAAAACAGTAGAAATGTTCATCAATGTCCATCAATAGAGCAAAGACAAATTATGATCTATTCATTAAAGAGATTACTATTCAACATCAAAATGAACTATTTACAATTGGAGATTCTCAAAGTAATGGTGCTGAGAAAAGAAAAGCCAGGCAATGAATAGAATATACTGTGTGATTCCATGACTATAAAAAAAATCTAGAAAATACAAATTTACATAAAGTCACAGTCATCAAATATATTGGTGTGATTTTAGTGCCTTCTTCTGTGCTCCCATAGCTTCCTACACTTGGATCTCCAAGCATTTGTTACACCATGTGAAAATATGAACTCTTTTTCTTTATTCTGTCTTACCAGAATAAGAATCCTTGAAATTTTATGGACATTTGAACTCTCAGTTATTAGTAGAAATTCTATCACACAGTAAGTTTTCAAATATAAAGCCACAGTTTTACAATGACTTCTAAGCTTTTACATGATCTAGCCACTCATTTAACCTCTGTGATCTCTTTCCCTGCTACTCTTCAGTCCCTCACAGTGGCCTCCTTGCTATTCCTCAGATCTGCCAGGCATGATCCAACCTAATGGCCTTCAAGATAGCCAATTCCTTTGTCTGGAGTGACCTTATTGCTGATAGTTCTGGGCAAATTCATCACCTTTCCATACGTTTGTTCAATTGTCAGCTTCATTGTAACTAACCCGATCTTCCTATTAAAATTCTTACCTCCCCATCCCCTGCCTAGCAACCTTGATTTTTCTCATCCTGATCTAATTTTTCTCTTTCCCCATTGCACTCATCATTTTTGAATGCACTATGCAATTTTTATTCAGGTTTATAGCTTTTAATTGTCTCACCCATTAAAATAAACGTTCTACAAATCCAAGTATTTCATTTACCAGTGTAGTCTGAAGTAATATCTGCCATATAATAGACAGTAGACAATTGGTAAATTTCAGAATAAATTAATGTTGAGAATATACTGAATTTCATAAGTCATTTCAATATTTTTTTCAAAAAATAAACTATGTAAAACATACCTTAAATTTACTTTCAAAATATTTTAGAGCATATAATGAACAAAAGAAGACAAAAGAAGACAAAAAAACCCAAAATAAGCAAAAGCCTCAAAGAAACAATCATATGAATAACCATTTCAAACCTACTTAAAAATTGCATAATACCACACTCCTAGATCCTCTCTGAATGCTCTAAAATAACCCTTCAAAAGAAATACATTTTTTAAAATTACAGATTTTTTGGCAAATAATTTAATAAAATAAAAATTTCATTCATCTATGTAGATCATAATAAATGTTTTTAATAAGCATAAAATTATAACTCTGAAGTGTGCTAAAATGAAACCACCTGCTAAGGGTGAGAGAACAAAAATAAACATCATTTTTCCAAATAAGAGGAATTTATTACCTTTGAATCAAAGCATGTGGATTTGTTCAAAGTGGCAATAAAGGAATATGGAAACACAATCCATAGAAAGTCATATTTTAGATTTCTAAAAGACTTCAAAGTGAAGAGTATACATTTTTTAAATGCTACATAATGCTACATAATGACAAGATGACAGGTTGTGACAAATAGCATTTTAAAAGCTCTACTCATAATGGAACTGAAAGTGTCATTTCCCTATAATTTTATATATGTCATTAATTTACTATATTTGGATACAACACATTACCAAACAGATGTTCATCAAAGACTAAATCATTTTTAATGGAACATAATAATTTGAACCTACATCTATTAATCATTTTTTTCGATCTAACATTTATAGTCTCGCTAAACAATTGATCAGATATTGACAAATTTAAAAAAAATATAGGATAAAAAGTCGTGTTTGGAAAAGTAGATTTTCTTTGAAATTTGCATTTAAATGAAAATATTGCTGATATTTTTAAGACTTTAAATGTAATTTTATATATATCTGACCTATCAGATGATATAAAATTTTTGGAGAAAATATGACATATTTTTTTGATCTTGGTTGAAGGTATTAATAAAGAGCAACTGCTTGTATTATTTGTATTGTGATATCTTAGTTAATAAACATGAATAACTGGTATAAAATATGGTTTTTTTAAAGTTTATTTATTTACTTGACAGAGATCACAGGAAGGCAGAGGGGCAGGCAGAGAGAGAGGAATGGAAGCAGGCTCCCTGCTGAGCAGAGAGCCCACTGTGGGACTCAATCCCAGGAACCTGGAATCATAACAAAGAAATGATGATAAATTCCTTAAAAGACTCAAAGTTGTTCTTGACTGGTACGTTTCAAGCTCTATTCCTGGTTTGAGGACAGTTTTTAACAGGCTTGTCACTGTAGAAATCAGCTGGATGTTTAGAGGCTATCAGAACTGTGCAAAAACCTTGAAGGGGTAAAGATTGAAAATCCTTTAGAGAGATTAGCTCCCTAAGGCATTACTCATCCACACATTTTCCTCCAAACAATTAAGGCTGATGGATGAGGGGCACCTGAGGGGCTCTCTCATCACGTGGGTGGTGGGTTAAGCCTCTGCCTTCATCTCAAGTCATGGTCTCTGGGTCCTGGGATCCAGCCCCACATCCGGCTCTGCTCAAAAGGAAGCCTGCTTCCCTCCCTGCTTGCCTGCCTCTCTGCTTACTTGTAATCTCTGTCTCTCTCTCTCTCTCTCTCTCTCTCTCTCTCTGTGTCCAATAAATAAATAAAATCTTAAAAAAAAGGCTGATGGATGATAAATTATGAAAACTGCTCCCTCCAAATGATGCTTCTTCATAAGGTTTTAAGAATTTAAAATTGTAAGAATTTAAAATTGAAACTTGATCGTAGGATTTATCTTATACAATAACAACAAGTGATGGCAGTTATTATTAGTTCTGAAGTATTTGTGATTCTGAATTCTTGGCCTCATTAGCAAATTTATTTTTAATAAATTATTTAATATATAATAATATATATAATATATATTATATATAACATATATAATATATATAATAAATTCATTCATTCATTATTTATTTATTTATTATTTATTATTATAATTTATTCATTTATTAACTCAAACACAAGAAAATGAATGACCTGATTGAAAAATTGGCAAGGACTGGAACAGACACCTCACTTAAGAAGATATTGAGATGGCAATAATGATATGAACAGATGCTGTGATGATCCACAGCATGTCTAATTAAGGAATTGTAAATTAAAAGAACATGAGGGGCGCCTGGATGGCTTAGTGGGTTAAGCCGCTGCCTTTGGATCAGGTCATGATCTCAGGGTCCTGGGATCGAGTTCCACGTTGGGCTCTCTGCTCAGGAGGAGCCTGCTTCCCTTTCTCTCTCTCTCTGACTGCCTCTCCGTCTTCTTGTGATCTCTCTCTGTCAAATAAATAAATAAAATCTTTTTTTAAAAATAAATAAATAAATAAGACAATGATCTATCACTACACATCTATTAGAATGGCTAAAATCCAAAATACTGACAACATAAAATGCTTTTGACGATGAGGAACAAGAGAAACTCTCATTCATTCACCTAAAGGATATGGATGGCTTATAAGCACATGACAAATTTCTCAACATTTAGACATTAAAGAAATACAAATTAAAATCATAATGAGACATGCTTACATATCTATTAGAATGGCTAAAATTATAAAGGCTAATTGTACTTCGTCTGAGCTAGATTGAGAAGCAACAAAAAATCTAAACTGTTGCTGGCATATATCATGATACCACCACTTTGGAAAATAGTTTGAAAATTTTTTTAAATGCAAAATACGTTGCAGTTACACCAATAGCCATTTTACTTCTACACATTTAACCAAGAGAAACAAACGCTATGTTCGTACAAGGACTTGTATATGAATTTCATAGCAGCTTTATTTTTAAGAATTGAAAACAGTAGAAATGTTCATCAATGTCCATCAATAGAGCAAAGACAAATTATGATCTATTCATTAAAGAGATTACTATTCAACATCAAAATGAACTATTTACAATTGGAGATTCTCAAAGTAATGGTGCTGAGAAAAGAAAAGCCAGGCAATGAATAGAATATACTGTGTGATTCCATGACTATAAAAAAAATCTAGAAAATACAAATTTACATAAAGTCACAGTCATCAAATATATTGGTGTGATTTTAGTGCCTTCTTCTGTGCTCCCATAGCTTCCTACACTTGGATCTCCAAGCATTTGTTACACCATGTGAAAATATGAACTCTTTTTCTTTATTCTGTCTTACCAGAATAAGAATCCTTGAAATTTTATGGACATTTGAACTCTCAGTTATTAGTAGAAATTCTATCACACAGTAAGTTTTCAAATATAAAGCCACAGTTTTACAATGACTTCTAAGCTTTTACATGATCTAGCCACTCATTTAACCTCTGTGATCTCTTTCCCTGCTACTCTTCAGTCCCTCACAGTGGCCTCCTTGCTATTCCTCAGATCTGCCAGGCATGATCCAACCTAATGGCCTTCAAGATAGCCAATTCCTTTGTCTGGAGTGACCTTATTGCTGATAGTTCTGGGCAAATTCATCACCTTTCCATACGTTTGTTCAATTGTCAGCTTCATTGTAACTAACCCGATCTTCCTATTAAAATTCTTACCTCCCCATCCCCTGCCTAGCAACCTTGATTTTTCTCATCCTGATCTAATTTTTCTCTTTCCCCATTGCACTCATCATTTTTGAATGCACTATGCAATTTTTATTCAGGTTTATAGCTTTTAATTGTCTCACCCATTAAAATAAACGTTCTACAAATCCAAGTATTTCATTTACCAGTGTAGTCTGAAGTAATATCTGCCATATAATAGACAGTAGACAATTGGTAAATTTCAGAATAAATTAATGTTGAGAATATACTGAATTTCATAAGTCATTTCAATATTTTTTTCAAAAAATAAACTATGTAAAACATACCTTAAATTTACTTTCAAAATATTTTAGAGCATATAATGAACAAAAGAAGACAAAAGAAGACAAAAAAACCCAAAATAAGCAAAAGCCTCAAAGAAACAATCATATGAATAACCATTTCAAACCTACTTAAAAATTGCATAATACCACACTCCTAGATCCTCTCTGAATGCTCTAAAATAACCCTTCAAAAGAAATACATTTTTTAAAATTACAGATTTTTTGGCAAATAATTTAATAAAATAAAAATTTCATTCATCTATGTAGATCATAATAAATGTTTTTAATAAGCATAAAATTATAACTCTGAAGTGTGCTAAAATGAAACCACCTGCTAAGGGTGAGAGAACAAAAATAAACATCATTTTTCCAAATAAGAGGAATTTATTACCTTTGAATCAAAGCATGTGGATTTGTTCAAAGTGGCAATAAAGGAATATGGAAACACAATCCATAGAAAGTCATATTTTAGATTTCTAAAAGACTTCAAAGTGAAGAGTATACATTTTTTAAATGCTACATAATGCTACATAATGACAAGATGACAGGTTGTGACAAATAGCATTTTAAAAGCTCTACTCATAATGGAACTGAAAGTGTCATTTCCCTATAATTTTATATATGTCATTAATTTACTATATTTGGATACAACACATTACCAAACAGATGTTCATCAAAGACTAAATCATTTTTAATGGAACATAATAATTTGAACCTACATCTATTAATCATTTTTTTCGATCTAACATTTATAGTCTCGCTAAACAATTGATCAGATATTGACAAATTTAAAAAAAATATAGGATAAAAAGTCGTGTTTGGAAAAGTAGATTTTCTTTGAAATTTGCATTTAAATGAAAATATTGCTGATATTTTTAAGACTTTAAATGTAATTTTATATATATCTGACCTATCAGATGATATAAAATTTTTGGAGAAAATATGACATATTTTTTTGATCTTGGTTGAAGGTATTAATAAAGAGCAACTGCTTGTATTATTTGTATTGTGATATCTTAGTTAATAAACATGAATAACTGGTATAAAATATGGTTTTTTTAAAGTTTATTTATTTACTTGACAGAGATCACAGGAAGGCAGAGGGGCAGGCAGAGAGAGAGGAATGGAAGCAGGCTCCCTGCTGAGCAGAGAGCCCACTGTGGGACTCAATCCCAGGAACCTGGAATCATAACAAAGAAATGATGATAAATTCCTTAAAAGACTCAAAGTTGTTCTTGACTGGTACGTTTCAAGCTCTATTCCTGGTTTGAGGACAGTTTTTAACAGGCTTGTCACTGTAGAAATCAGCTGGATGTTTAGAGGCTATCAGAACTGTGCAAAAACCTTGAAGGGGTAAAGATTGAAAATCCTTTAGAGAGATTAGCTCCCTAAGGCATTACTCATCCACACATTTTCCTCCAAACAATTAAGGCTGATGGATGAGGGGCACCTGAGGGGCTCTCTCATCACGTGGGTGGTGGGTTAAGCCTCTGCCTTCATCTCAAGTCATGGTCTCTGGGTCCTGGGATCCAGCCCCACATCCGGCTCTGCTCAAAAGGAAGCCTGCTTCCCTCCCTGCTTGCCTGCCTCTCTGCTTACTTGTAATCTCTCTCTCTCTCTCTCTCTCTCTCTCTGTGTCCAATAAATAAATAAAATCTTAAAAAAAAGGCTGATGGATGATAAATTATGAAAACTGCTCCCTCCAAATGATGCTTCTTCATAAGGTTTTAAGAATTTAAAATTGTAAGAATTTAAAATTGAAACTTGATCGTAGGATTTATCTTATACAATAACAACAAGTGATGGCAGTTATTATTAGTTCTGAAGTATTTGTGATTCTGAATTCTTGGCCTCATTAGCAAATTTATTTTTAATAAATTATTTAATATATAATAATATATATAATATATATTATATATAACATATATAATATATATAATAAATTCATTCATTCATTCATTATTTATTTATTTATTATTTATTATTATAATTTATTCATTTATTAACTCAAACACAAGAAAATGAATGACCTGATTGAAAAATTGGCAAGGACTGGAACAGACACCTCACTTAAGAAGATATTGAGATGGCAATAATGATATGAACAGATGCTGTGATGATCCACAGCATGTCTAATTAAGGAATTGTAAATTAAAAGAACATGAGGGGCGCCTGGATGGCTTAGTGGGTTAAGCCGCTGCCTTTGGATCAGGTCATGATCTCAGGGTCCTGGGATCGAGTTCCACGTTGGGCTCTCTGCTCAGGAGGAGCCTGCTTCCCTTTCTCTCTCTCTCTGACTGCCTCTCCGTCTTCTTGTGATCTCTCTCTGTCAAATAAATAAATAAAATCTTTTTTAAAAATAAATAAATAAATAAGACAATGATCTATCACTACACATCTATTAGAATGGCTAAAATCCAAAATACTGACAACATAAAATGCTTTTGACGATGAGGAACAAGAGAAACTCTCATTCATTCACCTAAAGGATATGGATGGCTTATAAGCACATGACAAATTTCTCAACATTTAGACATTAAAGAAATACAAATTAAAATCATAATGAGACATGCTTACATATCTATTAGAATGGCTAAAATTATAAAGGCTAATTGTACTTCGTCTGAGCTAGATTGAGAAGCAACAAAAAATCTAAACTGTTGCTGGCATATATCATGATACCACCACTTTGGAAAATAGTTTGAAAATTTTTTTAAATGCAAAATACGTTGCAGTTACACCAATAGCCATTTTACTTCTACACATTTAACCAAGAGAAACAAACGCTATGTTCGTACAAGGACTTGTATATGAATTTCATAGCAGCTTTATTTTTAAGAATTGAAAACAGTAGAAATGTTCATCAATGTCCATCAATAGAGCAAAGACAAATTATGATCTATTCATTAAAGAGATTACTATTCAACATCAAAATGAACTATTTACAATTGGAGATTCTCAAAGTAATGGTGCTGAGAAAAGAAAAGCCAGGCAATGAATAGAATATACTGTGTGATTCCATGACTATAAAAAAAATCTAGAAAATACAAATTTACATAAAGTCACAGTCATCAAATATATTGGTGTGATTTTAGTGCCTTCTTCTGTGCTCCCATAGCTTCCTACACTTGGATCTCCAAGCATTTGTTACACCATGTGAAAATATGAACTCTTTTTCTTTATTCTGTCTTACCAGAATAAGAATCCTTGAAATTTTATGGACATTTGAACTCTCAGTTATTAGTAGAAATTCTATCACACAGTAAGTTTTCAAATATAAAGCCACAGTTTTACAATGACTTCTAAGCTTTTACATGATCTAGCCACTCATTTAACCTCTGTGATCTCTTTCCCTGCTACTCTTCAGTCCCTCACAGTGGCCTCCTTGCTATTCCTCAGATCTGCCAGGCATGATCCAACCTAATGGCCTTCAAGATAGCCAATTCCTTTGTCTGGAGTGACCTTATTGCTGATAGTTCTGGGCAAATTCATCACCTTTCCATACGTTTGTTCAATTGTCAGCTTCATTGTAACTAACCCGATCTTCCTATTAAAATTCTTACCTCCCCATCCCCTGCCTAGCAACCTTGATTTTTCTCATCCTGATCTAATTTTTCTCTTTCCCCATTGCACTCATCATTTTTGAATGCACTATGCAATTTTTATTCAGGTTTATAGCTTTTAATTGTCTCACCCATTAAAATAAACGTTCTACAAATCCAAGTATTTCATTTACCAGTGTAGTCTGAAGTAATATCTGCCATATAATAGACAGTAGACAATTGGTAAATTTCAGAATAAATTAATGTTGAGAATATACTGAATTTCATAAGTCATTTCAATATTTTTTTCAAAAAATAAACTATGTAAAACATACCTTAAATTTACTTTCAAAATATTTTAGAGCATATAATGAACAAAAGAAGACAAAAGAAGACAAAAAAACCCAAAATAAGCAAAAGCCTCAAAGAAACAATCATATGAATAACCATTTCAAACCTACTTAAAAATTGCATAATACCACACTCCTAGATCCTCTCTGAATGCTCTAAAATAACCCTTCAAAAGAAATACATTTTTTTAAATTACAGATTTTTTGGCAAATAATTTAATAAAATAAAAATTTCATTCATCTATGTAGATCATAATAAATGTTTTTAATAAGCATAAAATTATAACTCTGAAGTGTGCTAAAATGAAACCACCTGCTAAGGGTGAGAGAACAAAAATAAACATCATTTTTCCAAATAAGAGGAATTTATTACCTTTGAATCAAAGCATGTGGATTTGTTCAAAGTGGCAATAAAGGAATATGGAAACACAATCCATAGAAAGTCATATTTTAGATTTCTAAAAGACTTCAAAGTGAAGAGTATACATTTTTTAAATGCTACATAATGCTACATAATGACAAGATGACAGGTTGTGACAAATAGCATTTTAAAAGCTCTACTCATAATGGAACTGAAAGTGTCATTTCCCTATAATTTTATATATGTCATTAATTTACTATATTTGGATACAACACATTACCAAACAGATGTTCATCAAAGACTAAATCATTTTTAATGGAACATAATAATTTGAACCTACATCTATTAATCATTTTTTTCGATCTAACATTTATAGTCTCGCTAAACAATTGATCAGATATTGACAAATTTAAAAAAAATATAGGATAAAAAGTCGTGTTTGGAAAAGTAGATTTTCTTTGAAATTTGCATTTAAATGAAAATATTGCTGATATTTTTAAGACTTTAAATGTAATTTTATATATATCTGACCTATCAGATGATATAAAATTTTTGGAGAAAATATGACATATTTTTTTGATCTTGGTTGAAGGTATTAATAAAGAGCAACTGCTTGTATTATTTGTATTGTGATATCTTAGTTAATAAACATGAATAACTGGTATAAAATATGGTTTTTTTAAAGTTTATTTATTTACTTGACAGAGATCACAGGAAGGCAGAGGGGCAGGCAGAGAGAGAGGAATGGAAGCAGGCTCCCTGCTGAGCAGAGAGCCCACTGTGGGACTCAATCCCAGGCACCTGGAATCATAACAAAGAAATGATGATAAATTCCTTAAAAGACTCAAAGTTGTTCTTGACTGGTACGTTTCAAGCTCTATTCCTGGTTTGAGGACAGTTTTTAACAGGCTTGTCACTGTAGAAATCAGCTGGATGTTTAGAGGCTATCAGAACTGTGCAAAAACCTTGAAGGGGTAAAGATTGAAAATCCTTTAGAGAGATTAGCTCCCTAAGGCATTACTCATCCACACATTTTCCTCCAAACAATTAAGGCTGATGGATGAGGGGCACCTGAGGGGCTCTCTCATCACGTGGGTGGTGGGTTAAGCCTCTGCCTTCATCTCAAGTCATGGTCTCTGGGTCCTGGGATCCAGCCCCACATCCGGCTCTGCTCAAAAGGAAGCCTGCTTCCCTCCCTGCTTGCCTGCCTCTCTGCTTACTTGTAATCTCTGTCTCTCTCTCTCTCTCTCTCTCTCTCTCTCTCTCTGTGTCCAATAAATAAATAAAATCTTAAAAAAAAGGCTGATGGATGATAAATTATGAAAACTGCTCCCTCCAAATGATGCTTCTTCATAAGGTTTTAAGAATTTAAAATTGTAAGAATTTAAAATTGAAACTTGATCGTAGGATTTATCTTATACAATAACAACAAGTGATGGCAGTTATTATTAGTTCTGAAGTATTTGTGATTCTGAATTCTTGGCCTCATTAGCAAATTTATTTTTAATAAATTATTTAATATATAATAATATATATAATATATATTATATATAACATATATAATAAATTTATTCATTCATTCATTATTTATTTATTTATTATTTATTATTATAATTTATTCATTTATTAACTCAAACACAAGAAAATGAATGACCTGATTGAAAAATTGGCAAGGACTGGAACAGACACCTCACTTAAGAAGATATTGAGATGGCAATAATGATATGAACAGATGCTGTGATGATCCACAGCATGTCTAATTAAGGAATTGTAAATTAAAAGAACATGAGGGGCGCCTGGATGGCTTAGTGGGTTAAGCCGCTGCCTTTGGATCAGGTCATGATCTCAGGGTCCTGGGATCGAGTTCCACGTTGGGCTCTCTGCTCAGGAGGAGCCTGCTTCCCTTTCTCTCTCTCTCTGACTGCCTCTCCGTCTTCTTGTGATCTCTCTCTGTCAAATAAATAAATAAAATCTTTTTTAAAAATAAATAAATAAATAAGACAATGATCTATCACTACACATCTATTAGAATGGCTAAAATCCAAAATACTGACAACATAAAATGCTTTTGACGATGAGGAACAAGAGAAACTCTCATTCATTCACCTAAAGGATATGGATGGCTTATAAGCACATGACAAATTTCTCAACATTTAGACATTAAAGAAATACAAATTAAAATCATAATGAGACATGCTTACATATCTATTAGAATGGCTAAAATTATAAAGGCTAATTGTACTTCGTCTGAGCTAGATTGAGAAGCAACAAAAAATCTAAACTGTTGCTGGCATATATCATGATACCACCACTTTGGAAAATAGTTTGAAAATTTTTTTAAATGCAAAATACGTTGCAGTTACACCAATAGCCATTTTACTTCTACACATTTAACCAAGAGAAACAAACGCTATGTTCGTACAAGGACTTGTATATGAATTTCATAGCAGCTTTATTTTTAAGAATTGAAAACAGTAGAAATGTTCATCAATGTCCATCAATAGAGCAAAGACAAATTATGATCTATTCATTAAAGAGATTACTATTCAACATCAAAATGAACTATTTACAATTGGAGATTCTCAAAGTAATGGTGCTGAGAAAAGAAAAGCCAGGCAATGAATAGAATATACTGTGTGATTCCATGACTATAAAAAAAATCTAGAAAATACAAATTTACATAAAGTCACAGTCATCAAATATATTGGTGTGATTTTAGTGCCTTCTTCTGTGCTCCCATAGCTTCCTACACTTGGATCTCCAAGCATTTGTTACACCATGTGAAAATATGAACTCTTTTTCTTTATTCTGTCTTACCAGAATAAGAATCCTTGAAATTTTATGGACATTTGAACTCTCAGTTATTAGTAGAAATTCTATCACACAGTAAGTTTTCAAATATAAAGCCACAGTTTTACAATGACTTCTAAGCTTTTACATGATCTAGCCACTCATTTAACCTCTGTGATCTCTTTCCCTGCTACTCTTCAGTCCCTCACAGTGGCCTCCTTGCTATTCCTCAGATCTGCCAGGCATGATCCAACCTAATGGCCTTCAAGATAGCCAATTCCTTTGTCTGGAGTGACCTTATTGCTGATAGTTCTGGGCAAATTCATCACCTTTCCATACGTTTGTTCAATTGTCAGCTTCATTGTAACTAACCCGATCTTCCTATTAAAATTCTTACCTCCCCATCCCCTGCCTAGCAACCTTGATTTTTCTCATCCTGATCTAATTTTTCTCTTTCCCCATTGCACTCATCATTTTTGAATGCACTATGCAATTTTTATTCAGGTTTATAGCTTTTAATTGTCTCACCCATTAAAATAAACGTTCTACAAATCCAAGTATTTCATTTACCAGTGTAGTCTGAAGTAATATCTGCCATATAATAGACAGTAGACAATTGGTAAATTTCAGAATAAATTAATGTTGAGAATATACTGAATTTCATAAGTCATTTCAATATTTTTTTCAAAAAATAAACTATGTAAAACATACCTTAAATTTACTTTCAAAATATTTTAGAGCATATAATGAACAAAAGAAGACAAAAGAAGACAAAAAAACCCAAAATAAGCAAAAGCCTCAAAGAAACAATCATATGAATAACCATTTCAAACCTACTTAAAAATTGCATAATACCACACTCCTAGATCCTCTCTGAATGCTCTAAAATAACCCTTCAAAAGAAATACATTTTTTAAAATTACAGATTTTTTGGCAAATAATTTAATAAAATAAAAATTTCATTCATCTATGTAGATCATAATAAATGTTTTTAATAAGCATAAAATTATAACTCTGAAGTGTGCTAAAATGAAACCACCTGCTAAGGGTGAGAGAACAAAAATAAACATCATTTTTCCAAATAAGAGGAATTTATTACCTTTGAATCAAAGCATGTGGATTTGTTCAAAGTGGCAATAAAGGAATATGGAAACACAATCCATAGAAAGTCATATTTTAGATTTCTAAAAGACTTCAAAGTGAAGAGTATACATTTTTTAAATGCTACATAATGCTACATAATGACAAGATGACAGGTTGTGACAAATAGCATTTTAAAAGCTCTACTCATAATGGAACTGAAAGTGTCATTTCCCTATAATTTTATATATGTCATTAATTTACTATATTTGGATACAACACATTACCAAACAGATGTTCATCAAAGACTAAATCATTTTTAATGGAACATAATAATTTGAACCTACATCTATTAATCATTTTTTTCGATCTAACATTTATAGTCTCGCTAAACAATTGATCAGATATTGACAAATTTAAAAAAAATATAGGATAAAAAGTCGTGTTTGGAAAAGTAGATTTTCTTTGAAATTTGCATTTAAATGAAAATATTGCTGATATTTTTAAGACTTTAAATGTAATTTTATATATATCTGACCTATCAGATGATATAAAATTTTTGGAGAAAATATGACATATTTTTTTGATCTTGGTTGAAGGTATTAATAAAGAGCAACTGCTTGTATTATTTGTATTGTGATATCTTAGTTAATAAACATGAATAACTGGTATAAAATATGGTTTTTTTAAAGTTTATTTATTTACTTGACAGAGATCACAGGAAGGCAGAGGGGCAGGCAGAGAGAGAGGAATGGAAGCAGGCTCCCTGCTGAGCAGAGAGCCCACTGTGGGACTCAATCCCAGGAACCTGGAATCATAACAAAGAAATGATGATAAATTCCTTAAAAGACTCAAAGTTGTTCTTGACTGGTACGTTTCAAGCTCTATTCCTGGTTTGAGGACAGTTTTTAACAGGCTTGTCACTGTAGAAATCAGCTGGATGTTTAGAGGCTATCAGAACTGTGCAAAAACCTTGAAGGGGTAAAGATTGAAAATCCTTTAGAGAGATTAGCTCCCTAAGGCATTACTCATCCACACATTTTCCTCCAAACAATTAAGGCTGATGGATGAGGGGCACCTGAGGGGCTCTCTCATCACGTGGGTGGTGGGTTAAGCCTCTGCCTTCATCTCAAGTCATGGTCTCTGGGTCCTGGGATCCAGCCCCACATCCGGCTCTGCTCAAAAGGAAGCCTGCTTCCCTCCCTGCTTGCCTGCCTCTCTGCTTACTTGTAATCTCTCTCTCTCTCTCTCTCTCTCTCTCTCTCTCTGTGTCCAATAAATAAATAAAATCTTAAAAAAAAGGCTGATGGATGATAAATTATGAAAACTGCTCCCTCCAAATGATGCTTCTTCATAAGGTTTTAAGAATTTAAAATTGTAAGAATTTAAAATTGAAACTTGATCGTAGGATTTATCTTATACAATAACAACAAGTGATGGCAGTTATTATTAGTTCTGAAGTATTTGTGATTCTGAATTCTTGGCCTCATTAGCAAATTTATTTTTAATAAATTATTTAATATATAATAATATATATAATATATATTATATATAACATATATAATATATATAATAAATTCATTCATTCATTCATTATTTATTTATTTATTATTTATTATTATAATTTATTCATTTATTAACTCAAACACAAGAAAATGAATGACCTGATTGAAAAATTGGCAAGGACTGGAACAGACACCTCACTTAAGAAGATATTGAGATGGCAATAATGATATGAACAGATGCTGTGATGATCCACAGCATGTCTAATTAAGGAATTGTAAATTAAAAGAACATGAGGGGCGCCTGGATGGCTTAGTGGGTTAAGCCGCTGCCTTTGGATCAGGTCATGATCTCAGGGTCCTGGGATCGAGTTCCACGTTGGGCTCTCTGCTCAGGAGGAGCCTGCTTCCCTTTCTCTCTCTCTCTGACTGCCTCTCCGTCTTCTTGTGATCTCTCTCTGTCAAATAAATAAATAAAATCTTTTTTAAAAATAAATAAATAAATAAGACAATGATCTATCACTACACATCTATTAGAATGGCTAAAATCCAAAATACTGACAACATAAAATGCTTTTGACGATGAGGAACAAGAGAAACTCTCATTCATTCACCTAAAGGATATGGATGGCTTATAAGCACATGACAAATTTCTCAACATTTAGACATTAAAGAAATACAAATTAAAATCATAATGAGACATGCTTACATATCTATTAGAATGGCTAAAATTATAAAGGCTAATTGTACTTCGTCTGAGCTAGATTGAGAAGCAACAAAAAATCTAAACTGTTGCTGGCATATATCATGATACCACCACTTTGGAAAATAGTTTGAAAATTTTTTTAAATGCAAAATACGTTGCAGTTACACCAATAGCCATTTTACTTCTACACATTTAACCAAGAGAAACAAACGCTATGTTCGTACAAGGACTTGTATATGAATTTCATAGCAGCTTTATTTTTAAGAATTGAAAACAGTAGAAATGTTCATCAATGTCCATCAATAGAGCAAAGACAAATTATGATCTATTCATTAAAGAGATTACTATTCAACATCAAAATGAACTATTTACAATTGGAGATTCTCAAAGTAATGGTGCTGAGAAAAGAAAAGCCAGGCAATGAATAGAATATACTGTGTGATTCCATGACTATAAAAAAAATCTAGAAAATACAAATTTACATAAAGTCACAGTCATCAAATATATTGGTGTGATTTTAGTGCCTTCTTCTGTGCTCCCATAGCTTCCTACACTTGGATCTCCAAGCATTTGTTACACCATGTGAAAATATGAACTCTTTTTCTTTATTCTGTCTTACCAGAATAAGAATCCTTGAAATTTTATGGACATTTGAACTCTCAGTTATTAGTAGAAATTCTATCACACAGTAAGTTTTCAAATATAAAGCCACAGTTTTACAATGACTTCTAAGCTTTTACATGATCTAGCCACTCATTTAACCTCTGTGATCTCTTTCCCTGCTACTCTTCAGTCCCTCACAGTGGCCTCCTTGCTATTCCTCAGATCTGCCAGGCATGATCCAACCTAATGGCCTTCAAGATAGCCAATTCCTTTGTCTGGAGTGACCTTATTGCTGATAGTTCTGGGCAAATTCATCACCTTTCCATACGTTTGTTCAATTGTCAGCTTCATTGTAACTAACCCGATCTTCCTATTAAAATTCTTACCTCCCCATCCCCTGCCTAGCAACCTTGATTTTTCTCATCCTGATCTAATTTTTCTCTTTCCCCATTGCACTCATCATTTTTGAATGCACTATGCAATTTTTATTCAGGTTTATAGCTTTTAATTGTCTCACCCATTAAAATAAACGTTCTACAAATCCAAGTATTTCATTTACCAGTGTAGTCTGAAGTAATATCTGCCATATAATAGACAGTAGACAATTGGTAAATTTCAGAATAAATTAATGTTGAGAATATACTGAATTTCATAAGTCATTTCAATATTTTTTTCAAAAAATAAACTATGTAAAACATACCTTAAATTTACTTTCAAAATATTTTAGAGCATATAATGAACAAAAGAAGACAAAAGAAGACAAAAAAACCCAAAATAAGCAAAAGCCTCAAAGAAACAATCATATGAATAACCATTTCAAACCTACTTAAAAATTGCATAATACCACACTCCTAGATCCTCTCTGAATGCTCTAAAATAACCCTTCAAAAGAAATACATTTTTTAAAATTACAGATTTTTTGGCAAATAATTTAATAAAATAAAAATTTCATTCATCTATGTAGATCATAATAAATGTTTTTAATAAGCATAAAATTATAACTCTGAAGTGTGCTAAAATGAAACCACCTGCTAAGGGTGAGAGAACAAAAATAAACATCATTTTTCCAAATAAGAGGAATTTATTACCTTTGAATCAAAGCATGTGGATTTGTTCAAAGTGGCAATAAAGGAATATGGAAACACAATCCATAGAAAGTCATATTTTAGATTTCTAAAAGACTTCAAAGTGAAGAGTATACATTTTTTAAATGCTACATAATGCTACATAATGACAAGATGACAGGTTGTGACAAATAGCATTTTAAAAGCTCTACTCATAATGGAACTGAAAGTGTCATTTCCCTATAATTTTATATATGTCATTAATTTACTATATTTGGATACAACACATTACCAAACAGATGTTCATCAAAGACTAAATCATTTTTAATGGAACATAATAATTTGAACCTACATCTATTAATCATTTTTTTCGATCTAACATTTATAGTCTCGCTAAACAATTGATCAGATATTGACAAATTTAAAAAAAATATAGGATAAAAAGTCGTGTTTGGAAAAGTAGATTTTCTTTGAAATTTGCATTTAAATGAAAATATTGCTGATATTTTTAAGACTTTAAATGTAATTTTATATATATCTGACCTATCAGATGATATAAAATTTTTGGAGAAAATATGACATATTTTTTTGATCTTGGTTGAAGGTATTAATAAAGAGCAACTGCTTGTATTATTTGTATTGTGATATCTTAGTTAATAAACATGAATAACTGGTATAAAATATGGTTTTTTTAAAGTTTATTTATTTACTTGACAGAGATCACAGGAAGGCAGAGGGGCAGGCAGAGAGAGAGGAATGGAAGCAGGCTCCCTGCTGAGCAGAGAGCCCACTGTGGGACTCAATCCCAGGAACCTGGAATCATAACAAAGAAATGATGATAAATTCCTTAAAAGACTCAAAGTTGTTCTTGACTGGTACGTTTCAAGCTCTATTCCTGGTTTGAGGACAGTTTTTAACAGGCTTGTCACTGTAGAAATCAGCTGGATGTTTAGAGGCTATCAGAACTGTGCAAAAACCTTGAAGGGGTAAAGATTGAAAATCCTTTAGAGAGATTAGCTCCCTAAGGCATTACTCATCCACACATTTTCCTCCAAACAATTAAGGCTGATGGATGAGGGGCACCTGAGGGGCTCTCTCATCACGTGGGTGGTGGGTTAAGCCTCTGCCTTCATCTCAAGTCATGGTCTCTGGGTCCTGGGATCCAGCCCCACATCCGGCTCTGCTCAAAAGGAAGCCTGCTTCCCTCCCTGCTTGCCTGCCTCTCTGCTTACTTGTAATCTCTCTCTCTCTCTCTCTCTCTCTCTCTCTCTCTCTGTGTCCAATAAATAAATAAAATCTTAAAAAAAAGGCTGATGGATGATAAATTATGAAAACTGCTCCCTCCAAATGATGCTTCTTCATAAGGTTTTAAGAATTTAAAATTGTAAGAATTTAAAATTGAAACTTGATCGTAGGATTTATCTTATACAATAACAACAAGTGATGGCAGTTATTATTAGTTCTGAAGTATTTGTGATTCTGAATTCTTGGCCTCATTAGCAAATTTATTTTTAATAAATTATTTAATATATAATAATATATATAATATATATTATATATAACATATATAATAAATTCATTCATTCATTCATTATTTATTTATTTATTATTTATTATTATAATTTATTCATTTATTAACTCAAACACAAGAAAATGAATGACCTGATTGAAAAATTGGCAAGGACTGGAACAGACACCTCACTTAAGAAGATATTGAGATGGCAATAATGATATGAACAGATGCTGTGATGATCCACAGCATGTCTAATTAAGGAATTGTAAATTAAAAGAACATGAGGGGCGCCTGGATGGCTTAGTGGGTTAAGCCGCTGCCTTTGGATCAGGTCATGATCTCAGGGTCCTGGGATCGAGTTCCACGTTGGGCTCTCTGCTCAGGAGGAGCCTGCTTCCCTTTCTCTCTCTCTCTGACTGCCTCTCCGTCTTCTTGTGATCTCTCTCTCTGTCAAATAAATAAATAAAATCTTTTTTAAAAATAAATAAATAAATAAGACAATGATCTATCACTACACATCTATTAGAATGGCTAAAATCCAAAATACTGACAACATAAAATGCTTTTGACGATGAGGAACAAGAGAAACTCTCATTCATTCACCTAAAGGATATGGATGGCTTATAAGCACATGACAAATTTCTCAACATTTAGACATTAAAGAAATACAAATTAAAATCATAATGAGACATGCTTACATATCTATTAGAATGGCTAAAATTATAAAGGCTAATTGTACTTCGTCTGAGCTAGATTGAGAAGCAACAAAAAATCTAAACTGTTGCTGGCATATATCATGATACCACCACTTTGGAAAATAGTTTGAAAATTTTTTTAAATGCAAAATACGTTGCAGTTACACCAATAGCCATTTTACTTCTACACATTTAACCAAGAGAAACAAACGCTATGTTCGTACAAGGACTTGTATATGAATTTCATAGCAGCTTTATTTTTAAGAATTGAAAACAGTAGAAATGTTCATCAATGTCCATCAATAGAGCAAAGACAAATTATGATCTATTCATTAAAGAGATTACTATTCAACATCAAAATGAACTATTTACAATTGGAGATTCTCAAAGTAATGGTGCTGAGAAAAGAAAAGCCAGGCAATGAATAGAATATACTGTGTGATTCCATGACTATAAAAAAAATCTAGAAAATACAAATTTACATAAAGTCACAGTCATCAAATATATTGGTGTGATTTTAGTGCCTTCTTCTGTGCTCCCATAGCTTCCTACACTTGGATCTCCAAGCATTTGTTACACCATGTGAAAATATGAACTCTTTTTCTTTATTCTGTCTTACCAGAATAAGAATCCTTGAAATTTTATGGACATTTGAACTCTCAGTTATTAGTAGAAATTCTATCACACAGTAAGTTTTCAAATATAAAGCCACAGTTTTACAATGACTTCTAAGCTTTTACATGATCTAGCCACTCATTTAACCTCTGTGATCTCTTTCCCTGCTACTCTTCAGTCCCTCACAGTGGCCTCCTTGCTATTCCTCAGATCTGCCAGGCATGATCCAACCTAATGGCCTTCAAGATAGCCAATTCCTTTGTCTGGAGTGACCTTATTGCTGATAGTTCTGGGCAAATTCATCACCTTTCCATACGTTTGTTCAATTGTCAGCTTCATTGTAACTAACCCGATCTTCCTATTAAAATTCTTACCTCCCCATCCCCTGCCTAGCAACCTTGATTTTTCTCATCCTGATCTAATTTTTCTCTTTCCCCATTGCACTCATCATTTTTGAATGCACTATGCAATTTTTATTCAGGTTTATAGCTTTTAATTGTCTCACCCATTAAAATAAACGTTCTACAAATCCAAGTATTTCATTTACCAGTGTAGTCTGAAGTAATATCTGCCATATAATAGACAGTAGACAATTGGTAAATTTCAGAATAAATTAATGTTGAGAATATACTGAATTTCATAAGTCATTTCAATATTTTTTTCAAAAAATAAACTATGTAAAACATACCTTAAATTTACTTTCAAAATATTTTAGAGCATATAATGAACAAAAGAAGACAAAAGAAGACAAAAAAACCCAAAATAAGCAAAAGCCTCAAAGAAACAATCATATGAATAACCATTTCAAACCTACTTAAAAATTGCATAATACCACACTCCTAGATCCTCTCTGAATGCTCTAAAATAACCCTTCAAAAGAAATACATTTTTTAAAATTACAGATTTTTTGGCAAATAATTTAATAAAATAAAAATTTCATTCATCTATGTAGATCATAATAAATGTTTTTAATAAGCATAAAATTATAACTCTGAAGTGTGCTAAAATGAAACCACCTGCTAAGGGTGAGAGAACAAAAATAAACATCATTTTTCCAAATAAGAGGAATTTATTACCTTTGAATCAAAGCATGTGGATTTGTTCAAAGTGGCAATAAAGGAATATGGAAACACAATCCATAGAAAGTCATATTTTAGATTTCTAAAAGACTTCAAAGTGAAGAGTATACATTTTTTAAATGCTACATAATGCTACATAATGACAAGATGACAGGTTGTGACAAATAGCATTTTAAAAGCTCTACTCATAATGGAACTGAAAGTGTCATTTCCCTATAATTTTATATATGTCATTAATTTACTATATTTGGATACAACACATTACCAAACAGATGTTCATCAAAGACTAAATCATTTTTAATGGAACATAATAATTTGAACCTACATCTATTAATCATTTTTTTCGATCTAACATTTATAGTCTCGCTAAACAATTGATCAGATATTGACAAATTTAAAAAAAATATAGGATAAAAAGTCGTGTTTGGAAAAGTAGATTTTCTTTGAAATTTGCATTTAAATGAAAATATTGCTGATATTTTTAAGACTTTAAATGTAATTTTATATATATCTGACCTATCAGATGATATAAAATTTTTGGAGAAAATATGACATATTTTTTTGATCTTGGTTGAAGGTATTAATAAAGAGCAACTGCTTGTATTATTTGTATTGTGATATCTTAGTTAATAAACATGAATAACTGGTATAAAATATGGTTTTTTTAAAGTTTATTTATTTACTTGACAGAGATCACAGGAAGGCAGAGGGGCAGGCAGAGAGAGAGGAATGGAAGCAGGCTCCCTGCTGAGCAGAGAGCCCACTGTGGGACTCAATCCCAGGAACCTGGAATCATAACAAAGAAATGATGATAAATTCCTTAAAAGACTCAAAGTTGTTCTTGACTGGTACGTTTCAAGCTCTATTCCTGGTTTGAGGACAGTTTTTAACAGGCTTGTCACTGTAGAAATCAGCTGGATGTTTAGAGGCTATCAGAACTGTGCAAAAACCTTGAAGGGGTAAAGATTGAAAATCCTTTAGAGAGATTAGCTCCCTAAGGCATTACTCATCCACACATTTTCCTCCAAACAATTAAGGCTGATGGATGAGGGGCACCTGAGGGGCTCTCTCATCACGTGGGTGGTGGGTTAAGCCTCTGCCTTCATCTCAAGTCATGGTCTCTGGGTCCTGGGATCCAGCCCCACATCCGGCTCTGCTCAAAAGGAAGCCTGCTTCCCTCCCTGCTTGCCTGCCTCTCTGCTTACTTGTAATCTCTCTCTCTCTCTCTCTCTCTCTCTCTCTCTGTGTGTCCAATAAATAAATAAAATCTTAAAAAAAAGGCTGATGGATGATAAATTATGAAAACTGCTCCCTCCAAATGATGCTTCTTCATAAGGTTTTAAGAATTTAAAATTGTAAGAATTTAAAATTGAAACTTGATCGTAGGATTTATCTTATACAATAACAACAAGTGATGGCAGTTATTATTAGTTCTGAAGTATTTGTGATTCTGAATTCTTGGCCTCATTAGTAAATTTATTTTTAATAAATTATTTAATATATAATAATATATATAATATATATTATATATAACATATATAATATATATAATAAATTCATTCATTCATTCATTATTTATTTATTTATTATTTATTATTATAATTTATTCATTTATTAACTCAAACACAAGAAAATGAATGACCTGATTGAAAAATTGGCAAGGACTGGAACAGACACCTCACTTAAGAAGATATTGAGATGGCAATAATGATATGAACAGATGCTGTGATGATCCACAGCATGTCTAATTAAGGAATTGTAAATTAAAAGAACATGAGGGGCGCCTGGATGGCTTAGTGGGTTAAGCCGCTGCCTTTGGATCAGGTCATGATCTCAGGGTCCTGGGATCGAGTTCCACGTTGGGCTCTCTGCTCAGGAGGAGCCTGCTTCCCTTTCTCTCTCTCTCTGACTGCCTCTCCGTCTTCTTGTGATCTCTCTCTCTGTCAAATAAATAAATAAAATCTTTTTTAAAAATAAATAAATAAATAAGACAATGATCTATCACTACACATCTATTAGAATGGCTAAAATCCAAAATACTGACAACATAAAATGCTTTTGACGATGAGGAACAAGAGAAACTCTCATTCATTCACCTAAAGGATATGGATGGCTTATAAGCACATGACAAATTTCTCAACATTTAGACATTAAAGAAATACAAATTAAAATCATAATGAGACATGCTTACATATCTATTAGAATGGCTAAAATTATAAAGGCTAATTGTACTTCGTCTGAGCTAGATTGAGAAGCAACAAAAAATCTAAACTGTTGCTGGCATATATCATGATACCACCACTTTGGAAAATAGTTTGAAAATTTTTTTAAATGCAAAATACGTTGCAGTTACACCAATAGCCATTTTACTTCTACACATTTAACCAAGAGAAACAAACGCTATGTTCGTACAAGGACTTGTATATGAATTTCATAGCAGCTTTATTTTTAAGAATTGAAAACAGTAGAAATGTTCATCAATGTCCATCAATAGAGCAAAGACAAATTATGATCTATTCATTAAAGAGATTACTATTCAACATCAAAATGAACTATTTACAATTGGAGATTCTCAAAGTAATGGTGCTGAGAAAAGAAAAGCCAGGCAATGAATAGAATATACTGTGTGATTCCATGACTATAAAAAAAATCTAGAAAATACAAATTTACATAAAGTCACAGTCATCAAATATATTGGTGTGATTTTAGTGCCTTCTTCTGTGCTCCCATAGCTTCCTACACTTGGATCTCCAAGCATTTGTTACACCATGTGAAAATATGAACTCTTTTTCTTTATTCTGTCTTACCAGAATAAGAATCCTTGAAATTTTATGGACATTTGAACTCTCAGTTATTAGTAGAAATTCTATCACACAGTAAGTTTTCAAATATAAAGCCACAGTTTTACAATGACTTCTAAGCTTTTACATGATCTAGCCACTCATTTAACCTCTGTGATCTCTTTCCCTGCTACTCTTCAGTCCCTCACAGTGGCCTCCTTGCTATTCCTCAGATCTGCCAGGCATGATCCAACCTAATGGCCTTCAAGATAGCCAATTCCTTTGTCTGGAGTGACCTTATTGCTGATAGTTCTGGGCAAATTCATCACCTTTCCATACGTTTGTTCAATTGTCAGCTTCATTGTAACTAACCCGATCTTCCTATTAAAATTCTTACCTCCCCATCCCCTGCCTAGCAACCTTGATTTTTCTCATCCTGATCTAATTTTTCTCTTTCCCCATTGCACTCATCATTTTTGAATGCACTATGCAATTTTTATTCAGGTTTATAGCTTTTAATTGTCTCACCCATTAAAATAAACGTTCTACAAATCCAAGTATTTCATTTACCAGTGTAGTCTGAAGTAATATCTGCCATATAATAGACAGTAGACAATTGGTAAATTTCAGAATAAATTAATGTTGAGAATATACTGAATTTCATAAGTCATTTCAATATTTTTTTCAAAAAATAAACTATGTAAAACATACCTTAAATTTACTTTCAAAATATTTTAGAGCATATAATGAACAAAAGAAGACAAAAGAAGACAAAAAAACCCAAAATAAGCAAAAGCCTCAAAGAAACAATCATATGAATAACCATTTCAAACCTACTTAAAAATTGCATAATACCACACTCCTAGATCCTCTCTGAATGCTCTAAAATAACCCTTCAAAAGAAATACATTTTTTAAAATTACAGATTTTTTGGCAAATAATTTAATAAAATAAAAATTTCATTCATCTATGTAGATCATAATAAATGTTTTTAATAAGCATAAAATTATAACTCTGAAGTGTGCTAAAATGAAACCACCTGCTAAGGGTGAGAGAACAAAAATAAACATCATTTTTCCAAATAAGAGGAATTTATTACCTTTGAATCAAAGCATGTGGATTTGTTCAAAGTGGCAATAAAGGAATATGGAAACACAATCCATAGAAAGTCATATTTTAGATTTCTAAAAGACTTCAAAGTGAAGAGTATACATTTTTTAAATGCTACATAATGCTACATAATGACAAGATGACAGGTTGTGACAAATAGCATTTTAAAAGCTCTACTCATAATGGAACGGAAAGTGTCATTTCCCTATAATTTTATATATGTCATTAATTTACTATATTTGGATACAACACATTACCAAACAGATGTTCATCAAAGACTAAATCATTTTTAATGGAACATAATAATTTGAACCTACATCTATTAATCATTTTTTTCGATCTAACATTTATAGTCTCGCTAAACAATTGATCAGATATTGACAAATTTAAAAAAAATATAGGATAAAAAGTCGTGTTTGGAAAAGTAGATTTTCTTTGAAATTTGCATTTAAATGAAAATATTGCTGATATTTTTAAGACTTTAAATGTAATTTTATATATATCTGACCTATCAGATGATATAAAATTTTTGGAGAAAATATGACATATTTTTTTGATCTTGGTTGAAGGTATTAATAAAGAGCAACTGCTTGTATTATTTGTATTGTGATATCTTAGTTAATAAACATGAATAACTGGTATAAAATATGGTTTTTTTAAAGTTTATTTATTTACTTGACAGAGATCACAGGAAGGCAGAGGGGCAGGCAGAGAGAGAGGAATGGAAGCAGGCTCCCTGCTGAGCAGAGAGCCCACTGTGGGACTCAATCCCAGGCACCTGGAATCATAACAAAGAAATGATGATAAATTCCTTAAAAGACTCAAAGTTGTTCTTGACTGGTACGTTTCAAGCTCTATTCCTGGTTTGAGGACAGTTTTTAACAGGCTTGTCACTGTAGAAATCAGCTGGATGTTTAGAGGCTATCAGAACTG